>NW_024093363.1:0-12771 GCF_014356525.2 Nilaparvata lugens | reverse complement strand
CAAATCAGATCAGAGCGAAACGTGAAGGTTCCACAGAATTGGAGAAATATCGGGATGATGGGTGGCTGTACAAATGGACATACACAACTAGCGCCCAGCGGTCAAATGGGAGTGATACATGGCTCCGATACACACGTACACTGTTTACGTCATGACGTCATCACTGTCAGTCACATTATTGTCTGTCTCTCTCTCTCTCTGGAAGAGATAACGGTATATAAACTTTCCGACAACAATCTTTTTTATAACGACCATTCCTTTCCTATTCGACTCCAAAAGTGATCCATTGATTTATCTCAACTTGTGACGAATTTTGAAAAAATGAATACATCGAATTTCCAGCTCTGACAGTATGTTGAGAAGGTTGACGACCGGGAATCCCCCGGTTTGTCAAAACCACACCACCCCATCAACTTTTCGATAATTAGCACATATTGACTCTTTCAGGCTGTCACCATGAGTGAGATAATGAACAGTGTTGATATGTTTGCTACGCTGAGTGACGGAGGTTCAAAGTTATTAGTGTTTGAAGGTTTTAAGTATTCAAAAAATATATCTTTATCTATCACCCGAATTGTCTTAGTCAATAAAACAAAATTCAGAAATGAAAAGTCAAAACATTAGAATGAATGATTGAGACGATGTGTCTGCTAGAACCAATTTGACAGAGATTATTCATTCAAGATGACTGTATCTTAATGATTGTTCGTACAATCATGTTCTAGCCCAATCTTTCAATATCAATTAGAATGTAATTAATGGGATAGAAATATGTATCTCATTAACTTGGCTAATATGTTGTCATAATAGAGTAGTGTTTTGCTTGAAGCATCCTTAGGATACTGTAGTGAATTTGAATTTCGCTCCTTCAGTTGGGGAACGTAATTTCGGCTGCTAGTGAGAGCGAAATGGCATCACTCGTGATGACGTCACTGACGTTCACTTTGTCACGTTCAATCTGTGAGTGCCCAAACACATACTGACCGCTGGGCGCAAGTTGCACATTCCCGTACAAATAAAAGAATAAGATAGAGAGAGAGTGAGTGTGTGTATGAGAGAGAGAGAGAAGAGAGAGTGAGAGGGGGGAAGGGAGAGAGAGAGTGTGTGAGTGAGAGAGTAAGTAAACTGCGAACTGAGAGAGAGTGGAAACTGCCAATGCATGATCAAAAGGGTCGAAAAAGCTTACCTCTTATGTGGCCTTATGCCTCCTCATGAGTCCTTTCTAGTCGCGTCCACACGACGAACGAGCAGCGAACGAGCGGTCCGCGGACTGTTCGTTCGCTGCTCGCAGTGGACTAAATTTTCGCAAGCCTGCCACGATCGCGAACGGGACCCATAGGCGAGCACGAACAGACTGCGAGCCAGTAGCATAATCACATGTAGCCATCAGTCAGTCGGTAGCAATGGCAGATAATGCAGCATTATTATACGAAAATGCGATAATAATGTAGGAAATATTTAATTTGGAAAGTTACCATTCCACACATGATCTTAACATGTGTTTTGAATGTTATTAATTAAAGTAACAAACTCACCAAAATAAACATTTAGTCATTGAAATGGGCTCAAATAATAATGTTGTGCGAAAAAGTAAGTTGTAAAACGAATATAAACAGAAGATTATGAAGTGAGTTGGGAGAGTCTTATTTTGAAATATAAGATACTAGCCGTCAGGCTCGCTTCGCTCGCCATATCCGTCTAGCCCCCGACTGGATCGTCCAAAAATGAGATCAGCTAATTTTGAGCGTGTGTTATTTCAAATTTTTTTCTAACACAACATTATTACACCCCAGCTGAGCTTCTGTAGTAAATTTGCACATTTCTGTTCATTTGTTCCAACAGAACAAATTTGTGGCCAACTGAACATACCTACCAAATTTGAACGTTTTTGGTGCGGTTAATTTTTAGCTCTGTGAGTGAGTGAGTGAGTGAGTCAGTGAGTGAGTGACATTTCGCTTTTATATATATATAGATCCTACAATAATGATTGGTGCGGCGGTATTTATTGCTTGCCGAACGAGCGGTTCGTTCGCGGTTTGCGGCAGCGTCAACCCAACGGAACGAGCAGCGACCGAACAGTCCGTGGACTGCTGTTCACACTACGGACGAGCAGCGAACGAACAGTCCGCGGACTGCTGTTCACACTACGGACGAGCAGCGAACGAACAGTCCGCGGACTGCTGTTCACACTACGGACGAGCAGCGAACGAACAGTCCGCGGACTGCTGTTCACACTACGGACGAGCAGCGAACGAACAGTCTGCGGACTGCTGTTCACACTACGGACGAGCAGCGAACGAACAGTCCGCGGACTGCTGTTCACACTACGGACGAGCAGCGAACGACAGTCTGCGGACTGCTGTTCACACTACGATCGAGCAGCGAACGAACAGTCCGCGGACTGTTCGCTGCTCGTTCCGTAGTATGGATGCGGCTTTAGAGAAAGGTGTGTGAGAGAAACAGTGGATAGAGAAACAGAGTGAGAGAGCATGAGTGAAGATGTTTGATGAAAATGAGAGAGAGGATGCGTGAAAGGAATGCTTTTGATTTTTGGTTGAAATGGAACTCAAGTTGCTGAAATACTACAATGAATTAGCTGATAGGGGACGATCATCCAATAGACACGACAGTACGAAGTAAAGAATATAGCATTCTACATTATCTGACTGTCATCTGTCGAAAGGAACAGCCAGGCTCAAAATATTTTCACTATTGAGATGACTGTCTAGGAGATGTATTGTAATGGAAGGTCAATGGGACTGGCGGTCCAGCGTCTATTTCAAACGAAGCTTTCAAGGAAAGAACGTGTGGAAGACCAGTTTTCGAATGTGCCTTTGTTTAACACCAATACGTAGTAGATACTAGAAGAAGAGATAGACTTATCGCCAAATCAGTATAGCACCAAGACTGAGTGAAAATCATTGTCATATCAAACAGGCTATCATTGTAATGATACACTATCAAAGCAAACAGGAAACATTTTAATACAAGAATCACTTATGTTTCATCCCTCAAGAGATTCTACAAGATTCACTCATTCAATTATTTGATCTCGATCGAGTACTACAGATCCAAAATCCGACAAAATAGAATATAATATATCAGTCAGACTTTTTTATGGAATTTCAATTCAAGCTTCAATGTATTTGAATTGAAAAATTGCTTATCACTTGAAACCTTTTTTGGTTCCAGGATCGAACAATGTTTTATTTGATGCCACTTAATGGCTAGGCCTGATTACAATTATTCACCTTTAAAAAAATTTCAATCTTTCAAATCACATCCAAACTCTTGAATTTATACATCTGAAACACAAGATGATTCTCATTCTACAATAAATCTAATCTAATGAGACACTTGATCTGAAGCAGGCCATTCACTTATTGAAAACACAAATTGAAATATATTGTCAACCACTTTTATTATTATATAATACTATAATGCAGTGGTTCTCAAAGTGTGGGGCGCGACCCCCAAAGGGGGCGCGATGAATGCTCAGGGGGGGCGCAAAGCTTGGTTGGAAAATGTTTTAAATTTAATTTTAAAATAATTACGATAAGCAATGTTCCTATTTTTAAAATTACATGTGAGTAATTTTTACTGATAACATATTTATATCAACCGTATTGTCAAATTCAAATTCTCAATCAATAAGTGCTCCCTCAACATGATAGAAAAAGAAAACCTCATTCATCTCCTAGGTGACTTTGCGCCTACAATGGAGTTTGAAGAATATTCTCTTACATCCTTTTGGATTGGTGTGCAAAAGGAACATTCAATTTTGAGTAAAAAAGCATTGAAGATTCTGACTCCATTTGCTACAATTTATCCGTGTGAAACTGGGTTTTCTGCTCTAGCTGCCATGAGAAGTGAATATAGAACAAGACTGGATGTGACCCAGGAACTTAGAGTACCGTTATCGTAGCTGGCACCTCGTTTCAACAAACTCTGTGCGAAAAAACAAGTCATCCTTCACACTGACGCTCTTTACAATTATTGCTAATTTCTATGAGAAAAAAATAACAACTGTGTTCTATAGTAGCTGTAGTACACGAATAAATTATAATTGTTTTGTATAGAATTTATTAGGATTGAAACTATTGCAACATTGGGTTATGTATAGGATGTGCAAAACTCAACTAAATAAATATTGAGTGTAGAATATGTAGGCAACACGAACGTATACGTATATGTACAACATGTATAGTAATCTATGCTTATACATGTAGGCGGTCCGGCTTACAGCTGAATTATGCAGAGGGGGCTTGAAGTAAAAAGTTTGAGAACCACTGCTATAATGTAAACAGAACCTCTTTTCGTGGCTTTACCAGCCACATCAGCTGATGGAAAAGTACCACATCACACACAACACAACTGTCAACTGAGGCCATTAACTAGTCTATCCATGAACAAACTATCCGATTTGTTCTCCAACTTATGGCCAGTCATTCAATGTTGTGTGAATAGGGTTGTTTGGATGTTGGATCGAATGTTGGAAGTCTAGTCGACAAGTTGGATCAACTAGAGGATCGAAACAAAGGTCCGACATCCAACGATGTTAGATCGAATTTTGGAAGTCTAGTCGGACAAGTTGGATCGACTAGAGGTCCAACAAAAAGATCCGACATCCGACGATGTCTGATCGAATTTGGGAGGTCTAGTCGGACGAGTTGGATCAAATAGAGGTCCAATAAAAAGGTCAGACATCCGACGATGTCTGATCGAATTTTGGAAGTCTAGTCGGGCAAGTTGGAACAACTAGAGGTCCAACACGAACATCTGACTAGCCTTTATTGTTCATCGACAAGACTGTAGTTGGAAAACAAGTTTTGAAACGATCCGACTAATCGGATACCATCCAACAATCGACTTCCAGTCGGATAGTGAATAACCTGCTTCAGAGCACAATCTGATTCTGTAATTTCGAACCAGTTTTCTAAAGCTGAAAATATTAGTGTAGACGAGTGTTCAAGTACTCAAACAAGGTAAATTTCATGATAATGAACGCGAACACTTCTCTACTAGCCAAAGTTGATACATATCATGCCAATTAACTGAAAAGCACACTGAAAACTATACCGTACTGAAAATAGGCTGAAACATAAACTTCTTGCTATTTTATTCAGGATTTATGGTACAGGGAATAATGCAAGTTATTGAGAAAGTCATATCATTGTAGAATGTTAAAATGTTGATTGAAACTTGTGAATATTTTCAGAGAGAAATCAGTTGGTTTCACCCTTAGGAACATCACTTGATGCATGCTGTTTGTGAATTTCCTCATTTTGAAGGTGTTCATTCCAGATATTAACAGTTTTGAACACTTTATCAAGGAGCTTACCTTTTCGAATTTATACTCATTCGAAAGCTTATGAAATGGAGAAGCTTTTGAAATATTGAAACCACTATAATCACCCGGAGAAAAATCGAGAAAAAACTGTTTGAAATTTGACTTAGAATTAGAAGAATAGCATTTTTTCAAGCTTAAGCCCTAATAAAAAACTACAAAATATCTAACAGCAAATAAAATTACATTAATCTTGTTTGAAATGTTTTTCTCTTTCCAACAATACCCTTGAAATTGAAATTCGACCAGTAGTTTTCGAGTTATTGAGTATTTAATGACCGAATGTAGGCATATTCTGAAAATATCGAAAAATCGATATATCTCGAAAACTAAGGTCGATAGGAAAACCGTTCACTGAACATTTTTTGTCAGAAATGTTGTGAAGAATCTATGATCAACGGCTGTTACAACCTTGGTGGGACACTCTGTATATACACATATACAGAAGTCTGATCGTAGTTTCAAATGTGAGCAAGGAAAGTTGTGTGAGTGTACCACACCAGATATTTTGAACTTGCTATCAATTTTGAACCCCAGAATTCAAATCAGTTTAGTTACCTTAGGGTCCACAGTGTCAGAGTAGGAAAGGCCAAGTTCGTGACTTATCAGATACTTTAGAACAGAAGGGAGATTTTTGTTTAGAAGTTCATAATAGAAAACAGATCTTTGAGATACATAAGGAGAGAGTCGAAGACACTGCGTCCAACAACTCACGACACCTTTCAAGGATAGACAAAAGTATTGTCCCACTAAAAATAACTGACAGAATTGCAAAGTAAGATGTACGAAGGCTCGCTACCAGTCAGTACCTTCCAGGAAACAGAACAATCCACTAATGAGGGCAATGAAGCGGTATCAGAGAAGAAAGAGTTTAGAAAAGGAGAGCTGTAAGATGGGCCTTCATGGAACAATACCAAAACGTCAGGTAGCATGACCACGGATGTTTCCAGAACCCGAATAGCATCCTAACAATTCGAAATTTCATTGTAAGATCTAAATTTTTGGAATTTTGGGAAGTTGAAAACCCAGACCACCGTCCTGTCAATAAGCTAATAATAGAAGCGTATTGTATTCTATTTGTAAGGACTCAGAACCCCAATAACGGATTTTTCAGATCCAACACTTGTGGATCTTATTTCAATGCTTCTCTGAAAATTCGACTACAATTTGCTAATTGCCTTTAACAAATAATCGATTTCCTTCATGTCAGCTCTGTCGATGAGGCGGCGACCCATCAATTGACCCTAGAACAAGTTCTTATTTAATTTCTGATTGTTGTAATAACAAAATTACACGTCTTGTTTGAAATAGTAATTGTGTTAGGTAAGCAAGGATTAAATTAGATTTGATTCTTGCTAACTTATAATAAAGAAAATTTTAGACTAAAATCACTCAAGTCAGGACTATCAGATGCGGTTAGATTGTCAATTAAGTACGTGAATCACATTTGTTTCATTGAAGTATAAATGTGGGGTATTTTTAAATGTAGAATCGTCATTTATCATCATGAAGATGAACTATCCAATTTAAACTTCTTCTTATATTTTCTTAATTTCAAATATTCATCACAGTAGATATTTTTCAACGTACGAGTAGTGTGCTCATTCAATCGAGCTAAACTGTTTATTTTGCCAGTCTAACGAATAATAAATGAATAAACATAATAATCACAAATAACCAGATATGTAATAGAATCACATATTTGATTGTTTCTCTTTTACATAGATCTATTACGAGCATTTTATGCTGTTTGCCATATAGCAATTTATCTATAATAATTTGTGTTATAGGCTTATAGCCTACTATCAGGAATTCTTTGTGAGTAGAAATTTATTACAATACTCACTATTTGTAATAAAAAAATGACAAATTAACAAATAGCCGAGTTAAATAAGGCGTTGCACCCTTCAGTCTGCTGGTGCTACCTGGTCGCGGGTTCGAGTCCCATCGAATAGGCATGGACGTTTTATCAATTCACCCTCACACTTCCCATTACCCACGCACCTTCAGAACGCTCATGTGGGCATCATCCTCAAAAAAATTCTATAGTAGAGGAAAGACAAGGATCAACAACATATTAATACGATTTATTTATGTTATACAAATTACCTCTCCTACAAAGTTAGTCAGTTAGTTACAAGTTGAATCAACCTCTAACTTAAATCTAGAAACTCAGTTTTACAGGAGCCCATGGAGAACCAATAGAGAGCTTTGGGGTGATAGAGGGAGAGGTAGCTCAAGTTCCCTTCCTCACTTTCTATGCCCTTATAAATTGATTGACCTTTGGGCGTGGCTTTTGTGACCCCATAGGGAAGCCCTACAGCCCTATTATATTCTGCTTTAGCCCTTCTCGAAATTCAATAGCTTACACGAACTATTTTTTTTATAAATTTGGAATTGACTGAATTTTTCATGTAGTAAGAATTTTCTCCACCTTTTGAGAAACTCGATAATAAACTCCACGTATCTTCGAAATAAGTTCTCCTCAACTTTTTTGAAGTTTGTCCGCATTCCATAAACACATGAGGTTAATTATTATAGAAAAATAGTAAGCCGCAATTAAATCTGTTGTTGCCAACACCGTCAATCAATAATATTGTATTCAACAATTAATAATACAATTTGATTCTATAGTGAGGTCCACGTTATAATGACAGTGTAGAAAGATAGGAGAACAACGTTGCCGACCCTCTGTCTTGTCAATGCCTTCTATAGACGCTAGCTGATACAATTTTATTGATTCAATATTAACTGTTTATTCTCATTTAAAATAATCAATTATATTTTATCAAGCAATAAATTATATTTTCATAATTAAGATGAAATGTTTTGTTAATGATTAATTCTACATTGTTAGAAGACGATTGGCAACAGAGCAAAGCGAGAGGGAGATAGCGCTATTCGCTTTGTTGAGTGATAGACAAGGATAGCAATACCATTGCTAATCAAACACTGCCATTATAACGTGGACCTCACTATAGTTACAAGAATCATTGGATTGTTCTGACAGCAATAACTTTGTTCATTGGTTCATGCGTGTCAGGTGATCCATGTGCCAATATTTGAGTAGTAAAATCCACTGTTCTAACAGCTTTGTCATTAAAGATTAAGGCTGTGCAAAGGATAAAAATAAACTTTCTACTGGTGATATTTTTCCAAGTTTTTGGATTTGTATATCATCAAGCTATCAAAATGAAAAAGTTTTCTCAGGGAAACATTTTTTTCCGATCATTGCTTTTTGAGATATGAGCGCCTAAAGTTAAAATTTTTGGGACAGAACATTTCAAGTCCGTTATGAGATAAATAAATACATGAGATTCAGAGGATAGATTGATTCTTCATGGTATTAATGATCTAGTAAAACAAAAATTTTCTGAAAATATGAATTTTTGAAAAAGTTATACAATTTACCAAAAATAATTCAACTAAAAGTTATTAAAAATATCTGGAAAAATATCACCAGTAGAAAGTTTATTTTTATCCTTTGCACAGCCTTAATTTATAAAAAATATATTGTGTAAGCCATTGAATTTCGAGAAGGGCTAAAGCAGAATATAATAGGGCTGTAGGGCTTCCCTATGGGGTCACAAAAGCCACGCCCAAAGGTCAATCAATTTATAAGGGCATAGAAAGTGAGGAAGGGAACTTGAGCTGTCTCTCCCTCTACTCACCCCAAAGCTCTCTATTGGTTCTCCATGGGCTCCTGTAGAACTGAGTTTCTAGATTTGAGTTAGAGGTTAATTCAACTTATAACTAACTGACTAACTTTGTAGGAGAGGTAATTTGTAACATAAATGAATCTTATTAATATGTTGTTGATCCTTGTCTTTCCTCTACTATAGAATATATATATATATATTTTTTTTTTTTTTTTGAGGATGATGCTTACATGAGCGTTGTTCTGCTTGTGCGTGGGTAATGTGGCAAGTACGAGGGTGAATTGTGAGATGATCAAACGTCCATGCCTATTCGATGGGATTCGAACCCGCGACCAGGTAGCACTAGCAGACTTGGATTTATCTCTTACCAAATTTGAAATGTTCTGTCCCAAAAATTTAAACTTAAGGCGCTCATATCTCAAAAAATAATGATCGGATAAAAATGTTTTCCTGAGAAAACTTTTTCTTTTTGATAGCTTGATGAAGTCTGAGAACTTGGAAAAATATCACGAGTAGAGAGCTTATTTTTAGCCTTTGCACAGCCTTAAAAGGTCATGTCTTGTTCATTTTGGAGCGAGACGACATTTTAATAGGTGGACATCTGGATATCACCTCATCCGCAGTGCGGATCGTCAATAAATTTGCTCCAGGTTGTGCAGTTTTCTCTTGAGCAGGAACATCCAGCTCTGAGCCAGTTCAGGGTCTTCCACTTTGTATTATGATCATATCCAATATCCGATGCTGTAGAATTCTCTAGAGACTGTATTCATAGTTATGGGTAAAAGAAAACTCAATTGGAGCATTGAACCCATATTTTTAAACAATATAATTAGCGGATAATTTGAAAATTTCTGAAATGTATGCGATAACTGGTTGAACGGGAGGATTGAGAAGGAGAGGGGGAAGCTACGAAGACAATCTATTTATTTAATAAAGCTGATTGAGAATGTGCTTCTCAGATCAGTAGACCTAACTATTTAACGATAGGCTATTAATCATGTATCCCAGTTACAGAATCATTCAAGCTTACTTTTTAACAGTAGTTTCAGTATAATTCTTAAATCGTAAAATGGAGAAATAAATTCAATATTTTTAATGTCACTTCAATGCCATCTCTGAGCAATAACCAACTGATGAATAAATAGTATTATGTTGTCATGGTCACTCATGTCAACCATATGAAAGAAATAAGTAATTGACATATAACAATAATTTATAGTCATAGTTGTTCATTTGGGTGACTAGGCCCGGTTGTACAAAAGCCTGTTAAATTTCAACCGTGATTAATTTCACAAGACTCAATCAGAGAATGGTTTCATGAAAAGACGGCTTCTCTGATTGGTTATCCTGGAATTAATCACGGTTAAAATTTAATCGGCTTTTGTGCAACCGGCACTATATGTTTGTGTAGGTGGTGCCACTGCAACACAGGCTATACTCCTCTGTGATACTTGCCTGCCGACTTGACAGTTGACAGTAGTGCTGGATAGAAGCGTGCAACCCACCCCTGCCTCACGGGTCTTATTCAAATAACGGCATTAACATACAGCTCGGCCGAAACCATTTCAATAGTTGTCTCAAGTTTATATTATAGGAAAATAGCTTCATATAGTTATGCAGTTAGATATTTCAGATTTTGATAGAAAGATCAATCAAATAGTACAACGGACAAAACAAAAATTAAGGTAATTGATTTTATTGTTTTAATCGATCAATTTGGGTGAGAGTAGTCGATGGTTTCCCACCAAAATTTCTGAAGGCATAACTTATGGCAGCCTGAAAACCACGAGATCTCGATCTCGATCACGATATCTCCAAAACCAATTATTCGTTCAAACTCTATCATTAGTGATTGTATTAACATATTAGTAATACTCTAATTACGATTAAAAAATACCAGACTTTATAAGAAGTGAAAAGGGAAAAAAACATGGATTTAGCGATTTTCCGCAAAGTTGAAAAAATTACCAATTTTTGACGTGCTATAACTCCCTCCCTTCCCATTGGAGATAGGAAAAACGTTTAGTGGATGAAAATTGTAGATAATTTAATGCTCTTCAAAAACGAACAATCGAATAATATTGGTTTTGGAGATATCATTGCATGTTCACTCTAATTATCTGTGTTATATAATAAGATTTGTGTTACTGGTGAAACGCACCAAGTCAACTTTGCAAGTCTCTTGATCAAGAATGCGCAGTAAGTTTGAATGAAATAACTAAGTTCTCTTAGTGCTTTTCTCCTGAAATAAAACAACACAACCTGACTTGATGCTTTTTTGAATCAGCTGTATCTATGAAAATGTAATCAAAGCTAATGAAAACATCAGAGCTTAGTGCTTTTCACCAGTCGAAAGAGCATCGAAAAATGTATCACTTAGTGCAAAAACCTCATTTTGTCCATTTTTTGACTTGGTGCATTTTGCTTGTAAGCAGACGGACTATAATGTTTCAGCCTTGATGCTTCATACTGAGTAACCCCACTGAGAGCTGTCACTTTCTTATCAATGATTTCTGCCATTTTGTATGAAGCTGAATTGGACGGTTACACATGGATCAGAGTAGCCTATATAAGCAGTTATGTAAATGAAAATGAATAGCAGTGTTCCATTCAGAGCATTTCGTCGTGATAAGCAAGGCGTGACTAGGGAGGGGAGCCGTTTATGATTTGTGACTCACATTCGGCTGTCATATCACAACGCCCCCCCCCACATCATTATATAGTTAAGGTCCAAGTAATAATGGCAGTATTTGATCAACATTGCTGCTGCTATCCTTGTCTACCATTCAACAGAGCAGATAGCGCTATCCTCCAGCTCCACAATGCTGCCACATCGTTTTTCAACAATATATATAACTGATTAACAAAATAGGCCTATATTTCATATGAATTATGAAAATTTAGTATTCAGTAATTGAAAAAGTATGTTTTGACAATTAAAATATAATTTATTACTCTAAACATGGATGAACAGTTAATAATAAATCTGATATATAGACGATTAACATGTAATTTATTATTTTAAACATGAATGAACAGTTGATATTACATCAGATATATACCAGTAGGCCTATTACCTATCCTCTTTAGAAGATAGTGACAAGGCAGAGAATCGGTAACGCTATTCTATCTTCCTTCATTGCCATTATAATGTGGACCTCGCTATAGTTTACCTTCACCGCCCTGAGTTTAGAAGTCAGTGTTTAAGTGTTTATAGTTTAGAAGGCAGTGACAAGGCAGATAATCGGTAACGCTGTTCTATCTTCCTTCATTGCCATTATAATGTGGACCTCGCTATAGTTTACCTTCACCGCCCTGAGTTTAGAAGTCAGTGTTTAAGTGTTTATAGTTTAGAAGGCAGTGACAAGGCAGATAATCGGTAACGCTGTTCTATCTTCCTTCATCGCCATTATAATGTGGACCTCGCTATAGTTTACCTTCACCGCCCTCTAGTCTTATCTCCATCACTATATTTTTTATGTAAACTGTCACCTAATATATGGAGGGATTCCCTTCAAACTATGTCAGCATCTATTGAATGATAAGCATAGATGTTATTTATGAGGAATGCTCTAACAGTTTGAACAGAATATAATATAACTATAGCGCGGAACAATAAATATGTTTTACACAGCAACCTATAATGGAATATATATTTTTGTATCTAGGAGTCATTTATCCTTCACCTACAACAATACTATTTATAACAATTATCATACTCTTAATATAGTCCAGTCAAGGAAAGGTTATAGAAGGAAAAGTTGG
>NW_024093362.1:0-12382 GCF_014356525.2 Nilaparvata lugens | reverse complement strand
AAGACTAAGTCATATTATGAATGAAAACATAAATACAGGCCACTTTTAAGAAGTAATAAGTGAACTAAAACAGTTGGAATCAGAGAAATTGAGCAGAAAATTCTAAGAGCAGAAAATCAAGTTTGAATACCTATGAAATTTTAAAACTGCTCTCCTGAATAAACGACTTTTTTGAGTTGGAACAGTCTTCCTCCCGAGGCACGAACTGATAATGAATAATATCCCCATAAAATTGAAGAGGAATAGTATGATTCAATGTGGGAAAGAATCGAATATTATATGGATAAATATATGGATATTATAATATAATATATGGATACTAGTAGAAGGTAATCAGATAGAAAGAGAAAAGGTAGGAAGATAAATAGATATAGAAAGAGAAATAAACATTTGAACATGCTGGATAGCTAGTGAAAAAATCACAGGGAAAATAATGATAACAATGGGGAAGAAAAGAAGGAATGTGCACAAATTGAGAAGAACTTATGAAACTGAACTATAGAATAAGAAATAGAACATCGTATTGTGATCTTGAATTAATCAAGGAGAGAAGAAGAAGAAGAAAAGAAGAAGAAAAGAAAAAGAAAGAGAAGAAGAAGAAGAAGAAGAAGAAGAAGAAGAAGAGAAGAAGAAGAAGACGAAGAAGAAGAAGAAGACGAAGAAGAAGAAGAAGAAGAATAGAAAAGAATAATAATCATCATCGCAAACAACAATATTCAAGTAATCATTACAAATATAAGATCAAGAAGAGAAATTAGAAAGAAAAATAAGAAGTAGAGGAGACGATGGAGAAAGTGCTAGATTATTTTAGATGAGTTTTAAATAGGATTGAACGGTGAAGTGTAAAATATTATATAGTATTAGAAGTATAATTAACTATTGGAGTTGCAATAACAATAAAAGTAGTAAATGAGAACTGTAATATTTTAGTGATGGATGTCTAAGATAACTTAAATGAAACACAGCCCCTATATAAGCATATGAACAGACTACCCACCCCTCCGTTCTATCAATAATTCTTCACACATTTGCTTCTATTGCTCGAGCTGTGGCAACAGTAGGAGATATCATTATGTACACCTATATAGAAGAGATTACTATCTTTACCTATAGATTACATCCATATCTATAACGTATGTTAATCATCCAATTTATTTGAAATTCAGCATTTCGAAAATTATTAATTATGGAAATAATTTTGGTAAGAGATGTAATAATTATAGTAAGAATAGAGATAATGATTCTCTAAGTACCCTCTGGAGTATAGTAGTTGATGCATTGAACGTAGTTTTGGGAATTAATATCAAGATAAATTATTAATCAGTATCAACAAATGTGGATCTCCTTAGTTTGAAATAATTGTCTCATACATAATCATAAATAGCAGTGGAAAGATTCATTTATAGAACAGAAAGCCAGCTCATGAAAAATGCCAAGGTATATCTATTGTGAAATGTTTTAATACAAATTTCCTATTTTGTAGTGAAGGGCACCTTAGTGTGATCTCCAAACATAAACCTGGGGAATCTGATGAGGATGAAGATGATGAGGTGATTGGTAAAAGGCATAGAAGGGCTACTACTACTACCAGTAAAGATTTGGTTATGCATTATGTATCACTACCAACAGGTAGATTCGAATTTACCACAATTGCCAACTTCCTTGCACAAAGGCTGTTGGAGCATGATATTGAATTCCAGGCAACTATAGATCCATCGACCCCAGCCCTGTGGGTTGGGGTGGAACAGAAGAGTCAAACAAGGTAGACTCTGAACTAAAGTTAGAAGAATATCACCCACAGTATCCCCTGCTTGTCATAAGAGGCGACTAGAAGGGGCCCTCTTCTTCCAGAGCCCTTATCCCCATTCCCTTCTTCTTCTTCTCTTTTTTATTCTCTGTATCATTTCCTTATCCGAATGTCAGTTTTTCTATTGACTTGGCTTTGTGTCATTCTTCCTTTACTCATATTTTATCTTCCTGTCTGGCATTCCTTGGTCATGCTCTTGCCTTTCAAGCCCTGGTTCCTCAATCACAAGTTGGGGACAAGGGGCTTATTTTCCTTTCTTATTCTTTTTCCAACATGTGAGGCATGTTATGTCCTCTGCTGGCCAATGGCTTTGGGCGGATGAGCTGACAGAGAGGGCACCCCTTTGTCCTGGAGTTTGAAAAGGCAGATGAACTGCAGAGGGCAGTCAATGGCATAGAAATGAGGAAGAAACATGGACTCAGCACCTCATTGAAGATCTTATATGGATATGTCCTAGTTCGACCAGCAATCATGGCAGCACTAACAGCTGAATCAATTCCGGAGGTTCAAGTCCCCCATTTGGATCTCCGGGGGGGACGGTTTTGAAAAGTGTCATTAAGAAGAGATATAATGTTGGTATGAACACAGAAGTGAAAATGGTACTTGGAACGTCAAGTCAATGGCACAGGCTGAGAATATTAACAATGCTACGAAGGAAATGAGAAGAATGAAGGTTAACATCATGGGAATCAGTGAGATGAGGTGGCCAGGAGAAGGTTCAATGGATGTGGATGAGCACTGAGTGTATTATGCGGGAACACAGGATGGCAAGTTTCTGAATGGTGTAGGCATTGTTGTCACCAAAGAGATTGCGCGGCGCGTCATAAACTTTGTTCCTTTCTCAGAGAGAGCTCTTCTATTACAGATCAGCGCTCAACCAGCAAATTAAAACATCATTCAGATTTACGCCCCTACTGCAGACAAAGATAAGGAGGAAGTTGAAGAACTATACAGAAATATTGCACAAATACTCGGAAAACTATCGAAACAAGAAGTTAACATCAACATGGGGACTTCAATGCCAAGTTGGGAGCTGGGGAAGAAACAGAGCTAATAGGGTCATTCAGTCTGGGAGAGAGAAATGGGAGAGGGGATATGCTTAATGAATTTTTAGACGAACACGGTCTTGTGGTCCTCAACACACAATTCAAACAACCACTACGGCGTTTATACACATGGAGATCGCCCCTTGATAAACCTGGAGGATAGTCAGAAACCAAATAGACTATGTACTAATCAACAAGCGATACAGAAACAGCTGCTTAAGTATGAAAACCTTCCCGGGAGCAGATATGCGAACAGACCACGTGCCAATCATTGGAAAATTCGAAGTGGTTATGAAGAAGATTAAGAAGACTGGTACATTAAAAGTTGACCTCAGACAGTTAAAAAACAGGACGATCAAAGAATGTGTGAAGAAGGAGTTGAACGCAGCAATGGTGGACATTGGAGAGCATAGCCCAGTAGAAGAACACTCGAATCACCTGAAAAATAAAGTAGCACACATTGAGAAGACTTTTCTGAAGGAGCATGGACTAAGAGGAAAGAGGAAGACCTGGATGATGGATGATATATTAAGCTAATGGAAGAGAGAAGATTGAACAAGGGTAACACCATGGGATACAGGAGGATAAACAATATCATGAGAAACGAAATAAGAATAGCTAAAGAGAAGGAACAGAGGAAGAACTGTGAGGAGATAGAGGCATTGCAGTTGAAGTATGACTATTTTAACGTTCAATGGAAGGTGAAGGAAGTTACTAGACAAGGAAGCAAAATACACTTTGGAAAGTTAGTTGACGCCAATGGGAACATCATTGTGGACATGCAGGAAAAAAAGGAGAAGTGGACCAGGTACATGGGCACCTTTTTGAAGATAATAGAGAAAATCCCCCAGATCCTCAGAGTAATACAGAGAGTGGACCTGAAATTATTGAATCAGAGGTGAGGGCAGCTATAGAGCAGAGCAAAGAAGGCAAAGCAGCGGGACCAGATGACATCCAGGTAGAGTTCCTGAAACTTCTGGACGAGGATGGATTGAAGAAGATCACCAACCTTTTCAATAACATCTACAAGTCAGGTAAAATACCACAAGAATGGCTAGTTTCAGAGTTTATTGCACTGACAAAGAAACAAGGTGCAAAACGATGTGAAGAGTATCGCACAATAAGTCTAATGAGCCACCTGCTGAAAGTCTTTCTTAAAATCATACATGGCAG
Source organism: Nilaparvata lugens (assembly GCF_014356525.2). Classification (NCBI taxonomy): domain Eukaryota; kingdom Metazoa; phylum Arthropoda; class Insecta; order Hemiptera; family Delphacidae; genus Nilaparvata; species Nilaparvata lugens. The sequence continues at coordinate 8,356 of NW_024093362.1, read as the reverse complement.
AATACACAACCGATGCAAAAACCAAATCTCTAGGAACCAGTTCGGGTTTGTCAAGGCGATGGGAACCAGGGAAGCACTTTTTGCTGTCCAGGTCCTTGTCCAGAGATGCAGGGATGTTGACTGTGACGTCTACTGCTGTTAATTGACTAAGCTAAGGCATTTGACCGAGTACAACATGACAAAATGATGGAAATACTAAAGAATACAGTTATTGATACAACGGACCTGAAAATAATAGGTAGTTTGTACTGGGGTCAGTCCGCAACAATGAGAGTTGGCAGTGAACAACTGAGGCCGTCAAAATAATGCAAGGAGTGAGGCAAGGATGTGTGCTCTCGCCCCTGCTATCCAACATCTACTCAACAGATATTCAAAGAAGCACTAGATGAAGAGGAAGGAGGGAGAGGAAGGCATCTCGATAAGTGGCAAGAAGTTGAGTAATATGCGGATGACACCATCATGTTTGCTGATAGCCCACAAGCATTGCAACGACTTATAAACAAAATAGCAAGAGTTAGTAAGGAATATGGATTGGACATGAACATACAAAAGACCAAAATCATGGTTATCAGCAAAAACAAGATTGACAACATCCAGCTATCCATCAACGATCAGTCAATAGAGAGAGTAAACACACCACATACCTGGGAACATGCATAAATTAGAACTGGGATACAACTCAGGAAATCAAATCACAAATTGCCAAAGCCACAGCCGCCTTTAACAAAATGAGTAAACTCTTCAGAAGCCATGATCTTACTCTTGAAACAAAGGTGAGACTTCTGAGATGTTACATATTTTCTGTTTTCTTGTATGGAGCAGAATCTTGGACACTCGATGGAAACATATCCAAGAGAATAGAAGCCTCTGAAATGCGACTTTATCGAAGAATGCTAAGGATATCATGGACTGGACATGTCACTAATGGAGAGGTACTTAGAAGAATGAATGAACAAAGGGAAATTATGAACATTATCAAGATCCGGAAACTGCAATATCTGGGTCACATCATGAGGAACGACTCCAGGTACTTTTTACTACGGAAAATCATCCAAGGAAAAATCGATGGAAAAAGAGGTCATGGAAGGAGAAGAATATCTTGGCTGCATAACCTTAGAAAATGGACGGGAAAAACATCAGCTGAACTCTTCCGCATGGCTTTGGACAAAATTAGGCTTGCCATGCTGGTTGCCAACATCCGAAACGGATAGGAACTACAAGAAGAAGAGATAGATCCATCAACCTTGGAGTGTTTAGTTTTGAGCACTGCTGAGCTGGATTTCAGTCCATCAAATTCAATCGGAGAGCTGTTAGGATTTACTAATACTCAAACAATAGAGGCCAACACGTCTACTAGAAGTGATACTACTGTACAAATCAGTAGACCTAATGTGATATGTCTCACATGTAAGATTGTTACTGGATCCTACTCCAATGGAATTGAAGATCACGTGATCTATGAGTTTTACCCTAATGTTGATCCTGGGTATAAATTGGTGGTGACTGTGGAGAATGTAATCTATCTACCTGTAGACGTCAAGCAGACTGGTAGCATTACACTGCAGGTAGTTGATGAGAACGGATGTCTGATAAATAATAGAGGAGAGGAGATTAATATAGCTCTGCATCTAAGACAACACAAGTGAAATGGTGTTGTTATTTAGAAAGTGGAATCGAGGATTGGATATGGAGGCTGCAGTCCATCCTCCTCCTTCTTCTCTCCATCATCATCCTCCTCCACCTATAAAAGAAGATAAAAAGAAACAAGGATTCATTCCGCATTCAACCTTGGTGAGGTTAACATCAAGGAGCATTGAGTATTTGAAGGAACAAGGCTGTCAAGTGGACAATAGAAGAAATGGGAGTTTTGGATGTGACACAATGAGGACCTTTGTCAGATGACAGTATCATTGGCTATGACTATCATTCTTATGCCCCCTATACCGCAAGCTTCAATGCACATGATGAATTGAGGATTCCAATCCAGCAACAGGACATTTACCAGGACACTACCATCAGAGTTCTATCTACATCTAGAGTATACTGTGCTTGGAGCTGGCAATGCTGCTGTGGCTGGAACACCATGTGTGTCTGGATTCTTTGCCAATCTGTTTTCAGAGATACACTATGGAATCAATGGTGTGGAGGTGGACAGCATATGTAAACCGGGTATCACCAGTCTGATGAAGAATGCTATGACATTCAAGGGAGATGAATGCAGCAAGATGGAAGCGGCCAGCTACAAGTTTAGTTCAACCACTGGTTTTGCCAATTTTGCTGTGGATGGTACAAAAATGGATGTACCTCTATGATACCTGCTAGGCTTTGCCAAAGACTATAGACAGATTCTGTTGAATATGAAACAAGAGCTGGTGTTGAGAGTCAATCCTAATTTCAATGACTGTGTGAGCGTTGCCGGTGCTAATGTTACAATCACAAAGCTTTTGTGGAGAATGCCGTATTTAGAAGTGGCTAATGATGTAAGAATGCATCTGCTACAGATTATGCTGTATGACACACCAATCAGTATACCATTTCGACATTGGGAATTGTACAAATACCCAACCTTGCTGCAAACTACAAAACATACATGGACTGTCAAGTCAACAACTCAGCATGAGAAGTCACGCTACATTGTAGTTGGCCTGCAGACTGCAAGACGAGGTGTAGCAGCAGCTAACAGTTCAAAATATGACAAGTGTAGTATGAAGGATATTTAAGTGTTTTTAAACAACAAATATTTCCCGTATGAGAGCATTGATGGCAATGATAATCGTGTCTACAACATGTATGCAGCTTCCAATGGAGACTACAATCATGATAATGCTCGCTCATCTTAGCCTCTGCTTGAAACAGGAGCTATAAGCACTGATAATATAATGTTGTTTGCTTTCAATTTCTCCCGCCAAAATGAATCACTCAAACTGGAAGTATCGATGTGTTGGACAAACCGTTGATGAAGGATGCTTCTACAAGTACTACAAACCTACATACTGCTTCTGATGATGATGTGGTTTGAGGACTGTAGTGGAGACATCAATTTTGCAACATTCACACCGAGAAGAGCTAGCAATATTTCCGGTCCACTACCACTCTATTTTTTTCAATTCATTAAAAACACACAAAACAAGACAAAGCAAAATTACAAAGATTTACGAAACAAATTAAAACACAATAAAATGTTACAAATATGAAAAAAAACAATGGGCTTAGTGTTTGGGTGTGTTGGAGAAGAGAAAAAAAAGAGAGGAAGGTACCTAGCAACTATGGTTCCCCATGTAATAGGCAGGCAAAGAAAAGAAGAAAAGTAATGAGGGAAAAAGGAAGGGAGAAATGGGGGGAAGGGAGAAAACAGAGGAATAGGTACTCAGAATAAAGGTAAGCGAGTCCACTGAAAAATGAAAGAACCTGAAAAAAACAATGCTGGAGCAGAAATCTCGAGTCATATATCTAAATGGAAGAAGAAATTACTGTATGTTCAGTTTTTTATATCCAGTTTAATTTTTCCACTGATCTTATTGTCCATGAGAAAGTGATTTGGAATGAGGTTTATTATTTTAGTACCTATGTAAATTAATTGCTTCCTTATACATTCAATATCAGTGTTATAGATCACATATTTGTTAGCAGTGGCCCTTAGATTATACTAATTAAGAGTAGAGTTTATTGTGAGAGGAAAATCAGATCTATATTTTATCAAGTACTCAATTACGGTTTTTATGTATAATGTACGTATAGTCATGACCTCAAAATCACTAAAAACCATATCCGTTGGATAGAGCCTGGGTTTGCTTAATATAGTTTTAATTATCAGTTTTTGTGCTACAAATAATTCAGCAATATGACAGTTGAAACAGCCTCCCCAAACAACTATGCCATACTGCAGAATTTACTTGACTAGAGCATGATACATCATTTTCAGGTGGTTCTTATTAAGAAATCTGTCAACTTGATAAAATTTAAAGATAAATATCTAATTTTTCTATATATCTATTTAATATGAACATCCCATTCAAGGTTTTCATTAATCATAATTCCCAAATACTTAGTATTATTGACTTTTTCAATGGTGGGACAATCACAATTACCCAAGTTTAAATTGCACTGAGAATGGAGTCTCAAATCTTGATTCTCATTAGGCTGTCCTACTCTTTTTGCAGAGAAAGTTATGTAATTTGTTTTTTCAATTTTAACTTAAGGTATTCTTATCTAACCACTTCTTAATTGAAAGCATACTATTTTCAGCTATGGTATGAACTTCATTCCATGAATTACCGTGAAAAATAGCTGCAGTATCATCTGCAAAGGATATCACAGTTGAGTTTAGAAGTCTTAAATTTGAAAAGCCATTTACATAGAGTATGAAAAGGATGGGAGAAAGTACAGTACCTTGAGGAAGACCATAAGAAGTTGAGTTAGTTACACTAGATTGATCATTTATGGTTAGGGACTGGGTTCTATTACTCAAATAGCTTTTGAACAATTTAAGCGATACTCCTCTGAAACCATAGGACTCCAGTTTATTGAACAAAGTATTATGAGGTATTGTATCAAAAGCTTTGCATATATCCAGGAAGAATAGTTTTTTTATTGGAGTTTATTTTATCAGATAAAGTATTGATGAATTTGATTGGAGCGTCAGATGTACTTTCACCATTTTGGAAACCAAATTGGTTCTTGTTGATTATTTTGTTAAGATTCAAGAAAGAAACAACTCTTGACTTTATTAGTTTCTCCATTATTTTAGCAAGGTTGCTGATAAGACTAATCGGTCTATAATTACAGGGATTAGTCGGGTCACCTTGTTTGAATGGAGGTTTTATTTTGGCTGATTTGAGGTGCTCGGGAAAATATCCCTCCTCAAAGCATCTATTAAAAATGAAAGCGAGAGGTTGAGATATAAAATTGCCTATTTTCTTCAGCATGATATTACCTAGACCATCAATACCAGGACTGCAGTTGTTCTTTAGATTTTTAATAGTTGCCTCAACTTCAACTGGGCAAGTTGGTCTCATAAAAAACGTGTTATCGATCTGTATTGCAGGAAATCGATCACCAGTATTATCAGGGATATTGATAGTTTGAGCTTGTAATTCACCCACATTTGTGAAATAATTGTTGAGGGAGTGAGCATCAAGTTCAGTACTCTTTTCCTTGATACTGGCTCACCTATAAATTCGCTTATGCACTTCCACAACTTCATGCTGTTGTTATAACAATCTTTAATTTTCCCTTTATAGTAGACTTCCTTTGCATGATTTATGATCTTTTCAAACCATTACGATGAGCCTTATATTCATTCTTTAAGATATGTTATTAGGATCTCTTCTGAGTCTGGAATGCATTTTGTCCCGCGGGATTATTGATCTTATGATGCCTCCAGATATCCAGGGCTTCAGGGGACGAAGTCTGTTAGGTATCACTTCCACCTTCTTGCATTGATTGATGAGACTGGTCAAACAATCGACAAATTTATCCATAATAGTGTCAATGCTTCCATTCACGGTATAGATTTCTTCCCAATCCTCATTCCTTATGCGTTCCAATAGTGCATGATAGTTGGTTCTAGTTAATGTGTTTAACAATACGTTTCTATTATCCTTATCGATGGAACCTTCACCGAGTTCAGTACAATAGCGTAGTGCTCAGTTATGGTTGTCCTAAATATAGCTCCTTTAATGGACATAGAATGGTTGCCTGAATTTTTATAAAAAATTTGGTCAATGCAAGAATTTGTTGTGGTTGTTACTCTGGTATCACCAGTCATGTGAGACTTATAGCCCTTACTATTAAAAATATGCAGATAATCTTGAACAGGAGCACTAGTTGAATGTGGTATTTATATTCATGTCTCCCGCCACACATACATTATTCCATTAGGAGTTTTACTGATTTCATTACTCAGACTATCAAGAAAATTATTAATATTTTGATTACTTGGTGATCTATACACCCCAATCTACCTGATAAACTTCCAAGGATCAGAAGGACTGGGTCATGATTCCATTGTGAAGGATATGGCAGTACTGGAACGTGATGATAATTATCATGTAACAACTCATCACTACTTTTTTAAGCCACCCTACCCAGATATGCTGTTGGAAGCTGGTATGGTGCTCGACAACAATTGTCTACATCAAGCCAAACATGGACAAAGATGGTCGGTCAAAGGAGCCGGTCAATAACATCTTCCCTACAAAGCTCTGAAATCAATTGTTTGCAATATGATTGGACGATGGCTGGCTGACAGCAACTTGAGACAGTCAATCAAGATCTATGTCTATGGATATGACACAATCGCTCTATTGAAGAAGCTACTGCAGCTGGATGATAAGGAGAAAATAGAGTATGTCGACTTGACATCACCCTATCTCTACTACAAGATACCGAACCTAGAGGAATTTCTGAGGACTAGCGCTGGACATGGAAGCTACTGCCCGGAGCATTACCTACTCAACTATGTGGAGTCTGTGCGGAAGAAGCTGACTGGATCAAGGAAGGAGTCTAAGGATGCACCACTACTCTGCACACTCAATATTGTAAACTCAACCCATGATTGGATTATGAAGACAATGCTGGAAGATAGATATTCTTGTCATGACCTTTCCATGTCAATAAATAAACATTGATTTAATTTACTATGTTATCATTCACTTTTACCCCCACCATCATATCATTATAGACTATATATAAGTGGAGACATTTGTCTCTTGAACATCAGTCAATTGCTAACTGTTGACAATGTCATAATTCAAAGGTTAAGTTCTGTTTGGTGATAGCCAACAAGTACCTTTGGATACTATCTATAGTCTCGAGTATAGTGGAGTAGCTGTTGTAAATTTGGATAAAGTCTATAATTGGCAGAATGAGGATGTCAAGATTGAATTGATCTTTGATGATCGTTCATCCCAAAAGTATTGGTGTGAATTTGAATGCAGTGGCAAGAGTCTAACTCTTATCAGCAACAACAGGTAGGTGACCTTTGCAGGATTCTCATACTGCAGAGATGATGGACGTGTGAAGAGATTCAGAGTTAGAGGGCTGTTCAGGAGACCTGCTCTACTAATATCTATCTACAGTGCTGCTTTTCGGGATACTGTACAAACTGATGGAGTATGCAGCATTTCAGAAACGGAAGAAGAAAGGTCGGCAGAGGTCTATCGGGAAACCACAGAATATAGAAGAGGATTTCAATGACTAATATATATATTCTGTTCATATGAAAAATAAATGTGTATGGGAAGAATAAAAATATCGTTTTCTTTTCTCTACCTACTACATACAAGAAAAATATCCTCTGGTTCTGTTGATACTTACCTTTACCGCCTTGGATTCGAACCTGGAACCTCCAACTTGGAAAGCTGACATCTAGCCACCACACCATAGAGGATTTATGTTTAAAGACTTAAATTATATAGAATATGATACTCCTTCCTACTAATGATAACAAGGAATGAGAAGTGAGTCATGATGGGGTGACATCATCATAGACCAGTTGAAACGGGAAAGTTATCCCCATCACCATCACATTTCTCTGTTTGGTATAAGAAGGTGTGTCAGCACTGAGAGGTACTACTGTAACATGTTATCAAACAGTGAGCTATGTCTGCAGGATGCAGTGATTGAGCTTGTGGAGGAACTACATAATCATGGTATTATCTCGTTGACAGACTTTTTCAACAATGCAGGACATTTGGAATCATGTCCAGATCATGAGTCTTACTTTTGTGCTTGCTCCAGACTTCGGGATAATAAATGACAGGCAGTTGTCAATGCAGTAAGCATGGACAGTGTCATTCTCTATAGAAGAGGTGATATTCACAATCCATTGGAAGAAACAGCTGTCAGCAATTGATGTGTGCATCAGTTCCTGACCAATGTCTCCACCCACACTATGAAAAATATCAAGGATGGAATCAACAAAGTTTATAATGCAGCATTACCCGCCTGGACTTTCAATCAAGTTTAGTGAGCTGTTTGATGACACACAAGTGTTGTTGAAGACATTCTTCAAGCTGAGACACAGCATGGTCACCATTGTGGATCTCCAACAGATGCCTGACTGGAAGAACAAGGATGTGAAAATTGTACTGAACTTTCTTGATATACAAGAACACTATTGGTGTGAATTCAGATGCGGTCTCCAAGAACTGACTCTGCTAGGATTGGGCAAGGAGAAGATTATATTTGCAGGCTTTTCACTGGTTGAAGGCACTGATTGGGTTGAGAGATTCAGGATTGAGGATGGACAGTCGGGTGATCCAGCTTTTGAGATAATCATTACAAGGCAGTTGCTTCCAAATTATGTGCACACCCTACAAATTCTATGATGATAATGATCTTTCTTGTGATGTAA
>NW_024093361.1:0-12641 GCF_014356525.2 Nilaparvata lugens | reverse complement strand
AATTATAATTCACTTGTTAAGTAAATTACAAGTTAAAATTGTCACAATTGTTAGTATTCCATCTTAAATGCAATAAGCTCATCATAGAGGTGATGATAATAATAGTAATATTTTCAATTATAATAGAATAATTATAATAATAATAAATGGCGCCAAGTGAAGAAATATGCAATAGCTGTAACAAAATAATATATGGTCGACAAGAGTCTGTTCAATGTGAAAAGTGTCCATTGAGACAACATGTTGCATGTTTACTGAAGAAGAACCTAATTTTTACAAAGACTCAGGCTCCAAATGTCAAGCCTGTATGAACAAGTCGCTCCCAATAAACAATACTCCAATGCTGATGACTCATAATACTGAACTAACCTTGCTCTCTGCACCAAAAGAGTTCTTGAAATATGTCAGGCAGAACAGAAATGAGTCAAATAGCTGTCCCACCTCCATATCAATGGATGGGGCCATCATTTCAAACCCTTATGAGATCTGTAAAATTTGCCTAAGCATACTCATTCAGTCACTTGGCGCCATGTGGTGGAACAGGTTGGCTGTAAGGGGTGATGGGAGGCCAACAAATAAAAAATAATAATAAGAATAAAATGAATGCTCACAAAATCTTAATTTATTATCTTGAACTCACTGTAACAAAAAATAGAAAAATACAGGGAAATATCATGAGTCATAACTCTTTAAATTAGTTTAAGCTGGACTTGCATCCTAAATGCCCACTAAATCTCAATTTATTATCATTGACTCACTGGATAAAAAAAGCAGTGATACATTATAAGTCATTTTTGCTCCATGAGTAACAGTTCATTTTAATTTTCTACTTGTTATGAGGAATTGTACACTGCCATTATTGTGGAGGAGTGGATTGGATGTGATATCATGTATATATATATATATATATATATATATATATATATATATATATATATATAATATATATATATATATATATATCAATAAATAAGAAAAAATCTGTTTTGGATGTAAGAATATCAGAAGGCCAAGTATTTTTGTAATTCTATGTATGATTTTAGCCCATTAAGTAGATGTACATTTAAATGTGAAAAAATTGAAATAACTACTTGTTATAAAGAATTATACATAATATGTATGTATAATAAATATATATTATAATGGCTACTTTTTCATTATTGTGGAGGAATGGTTTGGCTGTAAGGGGAGATGTGGAGGCCAAATATTTTTGTAATTATATGTTTGTATGATTTTAGCCCATTAAGTAGATGATAACTACTCGTTTTGAATAATTATACATATGTATAGTTGTTACTTAGTTTGAAAATGTCATTGTTTTCTAATTTCAGTTTTAGGGGACATTATGTGGGGAATAATCGGCAAGCAGCCTTTTTGGCCTTGCTACATTGTAACAGACAATGATGGGAGATCATACAAAAGGAAAAGTAAGTCATCAACATTATCTACTCGAACAATACTCCGGATAGTCCGCTATTGCATTTCTTGTATTGTTTGTTCATTTATTTTTATTCATATACAAATGCAACGATATATTATTACATATTATACAAATTATTCATATTTATATGCATAACAATATTATTATTGCCCTTTTGAATTTTCATCTATTCATTTATATCTATCTCTTTCATAATTTAAAATTACAACATTTGTAATGCACCAACATGTATTTGATTATTACAATTGATTATTACTAGAGTAGATTATTACAGTATTCATATTCACTAGTTTTTTACAATAAGCAGAATAAGTTTAATTTTTTCTTCATGATTGTTTTCAGTGTGCTCCAACGATGTTTATAGAATTTAGTTCTATGTGCAGTGGATACCTCTTTGAGAGGGCACCAAACCCGTAGCATACTCCGTATGATATGTTGAAGAATTACATCCAAACTGTAAGTGTAACAACATATTTCTAAGTAAATATTGCAGTAATTACAATATTACAGTATTTGATTATTACAATATCACAAAATATTGATTATTAATATTATTAGATACAATTGAATATTGAATTATTAATAATATGAGTACGTTCATTAAGTCGCGAAAATCCAAATAAACCTGTCTATGAATAATGGGATGTTTATACAGGATTGTGCAGAGAAAACACAACCATGTTTTTCAAACTGCTAGTACTAGGTGATTGGGTGGGGGGGTTATTGCCCTCGAACGAATGTTGGCAGACGGCCCATACTATGCCATTTCAGTTGCTATGAGCGTTGGGACGTAAAACTTCGTGTTTTCGCTGTGAAGCAGTTTTTCTAGAAACAATGAATCTGTAGTCACAGTGCGATGCTTTTGCGTCAATATTTTAGAGTTGGGCCTCGAGGTGGAAAATACTGTACTCCGATGGGTTGCAGCGTTCAGGAGTACTAGTTCTCTGATGAAAAAGGAACCACCTGATCTTCCCTGTTCAGTTCATACTCCTGAAAATGTAGACGGAGTCAGTGTCATCAAGTCCTGATACCGTCTCCTCATCTCAATCTCTAGGACTTCGGAGGGAATGTTTTGAGAACAATTTAAGACTTTGCAGCTTTGTTGGGACTAGTTAGAAGGAGAATACATCAAAAGTTTCCATCCCTACCTTATGTGCTAAAAGGATGAGGGTGGTTTGAAAGTTGCATTTTTGAGCTTTTCGCTTCCATGTATTAGGAAAAATGCTTTCAACCAATACCTACTATAGTTAGGTAAAAGTAGGTATTGGTTCAACTGACATGACTAACTATTCAAAAATGAAGCTTGAAAAATTCTCTACAATTTTTGTTGAGTAGAGTTTTGTGATATTTCCAACAGTTTCCGAGATATTCGCTCTTATAAGTGTGAAATTCTCAAGATAGCAGGTTTTTATCCAATGTTTTGCTTTTTCAGGGCTTATAACTCTCCAACAATGCATCTTCAAAGTATTACTCAACTTAGATTTGTAGAGGATTAGATTCTCTAAGATATGATGAATTATTTGACTGTTCCAATTTTCCCTTTCATTGTTATAGCAGCTTTAAGGTAGAGAGTGATATTTTCAATGCTGCAACATTGACAATCAATTGACAATAATATATTTAAAGGAGGTTTCTGGAACACAATTTTTGACTTTGCAGCTCAATTGTGATTATTTAGAGGATAAACAGTGTGCATCTTTATTTCCTCTGTTGAAGGTGTGAAACCGCTGAGTTTACACTTGAAAATTTAGCAAACTTGAAAATTTCACCCCCTACATTGAAGCTGCTATAACAATGGAAGGAATGCTTGGAATAGTCAATTAATATATCATATAAAAGAAAATTTAATACTCTACAGACCTAAGTTGAGTAATTATTTTTAAGATGCATTGTTGAAAAGTTATAAGCCCTGAAAAAGCAAAAAAATAGGATAAAAACCTGCTATTTTAAGAATTTCACACCTACAAGAGCGAATATCTTGGAAACTGTTGGAGATATCACAAAACTCTACTCAACAAAAATTGTAGAGAATTTATCAAGATTCATTTTTGAATAGTCATGTCAGTCGAACGCATTTTTGCCAAGATATAGGCGTGGAGCATAGAGGTTGGAACAGCCTGGTGAGCGCCCTCTTGGGGACGACTGGCCTCCTAGTGGAGTTCGGCGACCTTCCAGCATCGGGTGGTGACCTCTACGTACACCACGGCGGTGTCCTCACGAGAAGGGAAATCTTCAATTTTTACCATAGCGGCCAGCCAGTCTACAGATGGAAATAAATTAGAAATTTGCATTTGTTCAAATGCTAATTAATAAATAATTATTATTAAACAAATATCCTAATTAAATGATGTAAATCACCCCGAAGACTTCTGCTACTGCAAATATTGCCAACAGGGTTAACAGCTAGATGGAAATTCGATGGGAGCTACTATCCAAAAATTAATTGCCAGCCCGGGAATCGAACCTGGTACCTCCTAATAGGTAGTCAGGAATGCTTACCCTTACACCAAACAGATAATCTCTCGATAGCAGCACTCATTTTATACGAAGCCATGGCGGCCAGCCAGTCTACAGATGGGAATAAATTAAAAATTTCATTTGTTCGAATGCTAATTAATGTATGATTGTTGTTAAACGAAGAAAATGGATGGAAATAAATAAGAAATTGTATTTGTTCAAATGCTAATTAATGAATAATTATTATTGAACGAAAAAATGGATTATCATTTAATTGATAATTATTCATTAATTAGAATTTGAACAAATGCAATTTCTTAATTATTTCAATCTGTAAAAATATAGCCCTTCATTACTGCTCCAGCTTTCATAAGTTTTTGTCGGTTTGTTTCTAGATGGCAAGCATTTCACGTGCCAACCCCCCAAAGAGGAGGCGTGAGGAGGAAGAGGATGCCCCTAGACCTCCCAAGAGAAGATGTGTTGTAAATGAACATCCACAGGCCTCTCTCTGAAGATCGGAGAGGATTCAACAACAAAAGTAAGTATCAACAAATTTTCCAATTTTTGACCGAATTTGACTTATGATACTTTTGAACCGCCTTGACAAGCTCAGAAAAATGAGGTGTAGTACGATGAGATCCGAACATTGTGTCAACAGTTATAAGTGTTTTTTGATCCTTTGTGTTTTGTGTTTGTTTTTGATCCTTTGTGTTTTGTGTTGATATGGCGGAAGGTGTGGCTCGTTCATCAATTGGGCTAGTCAGTCGGGTCGAGCGAGGGGTTTGTTACCACTGTCTGAAAAAACCAGGTTTGTTGCTGGTGGCCCTGAAAAGGGACCAAGGCAGGCTAGATGTTTAGTAGTCATCGACTGGCACGATACCACGCCGCGCAAGGGTCCCGGGCAGGTCCGTCTGGTGCGAGAGCAGGCCGGCAGGGGCTCAAGTCAATGGTTCGCAGTCTCCACTCTGGTTTACCCGGGCTACGGAGAGGGCTGACCGAGTGATCTACTAGCCAGAGGTCGTGCCGAATCTCTGCCGGGAGGACCTCCTCGACCACTTCCTCGTTTAGAAGGGGCCTTCGGTCAAACCCCGGGCAGGCAGGGTCGTAGGCTTCCGCTGCACACACTCCGATGTCGGTTCGGCACCCAACCCGCGCATCCAGAACCGCGCGCCAGTTGTTAGGCTGGGGCGCTAAGTCTTGGGGCGCAGCTGGCGCGGCGGTGTACAGCCTCAGCCTCTCCTCCACCTGGCGAAGCCGACGTAGGGCCCTCCTCTTCTGGATTCGGCGGCCGGCTCGGTTCCTCCTAGGCATCGGCTGGGTAGTAGACAAGGAAGACACCTCAGGTTGTGGTTAGTCTCGCCATGGTTCCCTCATTGGCCTGCTCGCTGCTCTGCTCCTGGTCTCGGTAGTGGTCTCGGCTGATAGTGGTCTCTGGTAGTGGTCTTGGCTGGTGGTCTCTTCTGGCTCTTCAGTGGAAGGCTGCTAGTGAGCAAGTGCTATCGAGGGTAGCTGAGTAGCCCCCTTTTATTCACAGTCCCCGAGTTCACCTGCGCTGCTATTGGCCGGCGGTGCTCGGCCAATAGAAACGCAGGAACGGGTGGCGGCGACTGAGGCGCACCCTGGTGGCGGGTGGGTCAACCACTCATTTGGTTGATGCGTGGCGTGGGGAGCAGAGCAGAGCGGCAGGCTGAAAGGTAGCGAACGCGAGGGAGGTATCAATTCCCCCCCCCCCCGTTTGAGGTAGCCACGGCGAGAATTTATTGATTGCAAAAAACAAGATACAATGTTTACAAAATATACAAAAGTGCCATTGGGCGATAATTTTACAGAAGTGAGACCAGAAGGGTCTCCCCCAACAGGTGGGTTGTTATTCCAAGAGATGTTGCTGGTCGGTGGTTGGAGCCGGGCGTAGTTGAGTCTCGTACACCTTGATGGTCTCGTTGTCACGGGTGATCCAGTAGACAGCTCCTTGGTTGTGGGCGACCGTATATGGTCCCTTCCATCTGGGTGCTAGGCCCGCGTGGAATTTCTGAGCCTTGTTTGAGAGTTGATGATTCCGTGTGAGCACCTGGTCGCCGATCTGGTAACGAGGCTGTGTCTCGGCTATCGGGTCTCCCTTCCTATTGAGATAATTTTCTTGGTTCAACACGGCTTCGCGTTGGATTGCGGTTAGCGTGTGTAGACGCTGGTTAATATGGTCTTTGTGCGGTTCGAGTTGATTTTCGGGCCAGTGGCTCCATTCCCCTGGCCGTGGAAGGGTTTGGCCAAACAGGATTTGACTGGGGCTGTATCTTGTTGCCGTGTTCTGTCGATTTCGCAGGGTGAATAGCACGGATGGTAGTTGGTTCTCCCATTCTTGGTGTTGTTCTTGTAGGCGGATCCGTAGTCCCTTCTTGAGTTCCTGGTTCCTTCTCTCGGTAGGGTTGGCTCGGGGGTGATAAATTGGCGTGGTGTAGTGTAAGACTCCCCATTTGAGGCAGAGTTCGTTCCATAGTTTCCCCGTAAACTGAGTGCCATTGTCGGAGAGTAGGATTTTTGGGTATCCCCATCTGGGAAACAGGTGCGTATCCATCGTGCGGCCAATCGTGTTGGCGTCGCCGTGAGGCAGCGGGTAGGCTTCTATCCACCTGGAGAAAGAATCAGTGATGACCAATATGAATCGATTTCTTCGCTTGGAGAGTGGGTAGGGGCCCATCAGATCGAGACATACGGTTTCCCATGGTCTAGTAGACCGTCGCGGTCGTTGCGTAGGTTCGTGATTCCGGTTGTACGCTTTTGAGCAGCTACACAGCAGGCAATTTTGTACGTACGCGGTTATCTGCGCCTTCATACGGGGCCAAGTGTAGTATGTAGCGATGTTTCGGTAGGTTTCGGCGTAGCCTGGATGTCCCATTAGATCATCGTCGTGATAGCGGAACAGTAGCCGGGTGCGAAAGTTGGGCGGTATGACTATTCGCCAACCGTCGCGTGTCTTCTTCTCCCAGAGTCGGTTGTGTAGGCGGTAACTGGTGAGGAATACTTGATCAGTTCCCGGTTGATCCTCCAACGGTCGGGGTTCGATCTCCATCCATCGTTGCACCTGCGCGTTGATCTGGTCGTCTGTGGCCTGTGCTTTCCGAATCTCTTCTAACAGTTCAGTTTCGGTTGCGATGCTTGCTAGCGTAGCGGGTTCACTGGTGACTGGCAGGATGTCGGGAGGCATGGTTCGTTCTAGTTGTTGACTGGTCTCCTCAACTTTTTCGTTGTCGGGTTGCCGTGACAGTGCGTCGGCGAACTGATTCTCTTTACCCGGGCAGTGTTCTAGGGTGAAGTCAAATTCTTGTAGGAGCAGGGCCCATCGAGTGAGTTTGGCGCGGCTGTCCTTTGCAGTTTGTAACCAGGTAATCACCTTATTGTCGGTACGGAGTATGAATGGCCTGCCTTCCAGGTAAGGGCGATATCGCTTTATTGCCCAGACAACCGCAAGGCACTCTTGTTCGTTACTGTGATACTGTTGTTCCGTGTGGTTCAGCTTGGCACTGGCGTATGCGATCACCTTACGGTCATTGTTGATTTCTTGGTATAGGACAGCCCCTATACCGACCTTGCTGGCGTCTGTCTGTAGGATGAAGGTCTTGGAGAAATCTGGTCGACAGAGTGGTTGGATGTTGGCGGTCAATGCTTGTAGGCGGCGGAAAGCTGTCTCTTCTGTTGGTGACCATTTCCATCGCGTCTTCGTGCTAAGTAGCTCAGACAGAGGCGCACAAACGTCAGCGGCGTTGGGTAAAAATTCTCGTAGCCAGCCGACTACTCCGAGAAATTCTCGCAGTTTCTTTCTGGTGGTGGGTGGTTGGGCAGAAGTCACAGCTAGGATAGCCTGCGGTTTTGCTTGGTTGCCCTCGGAGGTGATTATGTGACCGAGGTATTCAAGTTGCTTGCGGCCGATCTGGCATTTTGCTGCTGAGACAGAGAGATTGTATAGATTTAACCGTTCAAACACTTTGGCTAAGTGGAGTAAGTGTTCTTCCCAGGTATCCGAGTACACAATGATGTCGTCGAGATAAGCGTAGCAGAACTTGTCGACGTATCCACTCAGTACCTTGTTCATCATGGATTGGAAGCAGCTGGGTGCATTTCGTAGGCCGAAAGGCATGACCTTAAATTGTAGCTTTTCGCCGTAGGGAGTGGTGAAGGCCGTGTAAGGTCGAGACTGGGGTGCGAGTGGTACCTGCCAGTATCCCATCCGTAGGTCGAGTGAGCTGAATATTTTTGAAGTTCCCAGGCTTCGAATGACGTCCTGTAGGGTCATCTGCGGTGCCGTGGCTGGAACGGTGATGGAATTCAGCCATCGGTAATCGATGCAGAACCGTGATGTGCCGTCCTTCTTGGGGACAACGACGATTGGAGAGTTGTAAGGCGAATCACTGGCTTCTACCAGGTTGCGTTCCTTGAGGGCGGCAACTTCGGACTCGATAATTTGCAGTTTCTCCCGTGAGTATCGGTAAGGCCGCTGGCTGCGTATTTCTGAGCTGTTGAGTTGAATTGTCATGGTGGCGGCCGTGGTGATGGAGGGTGGCATCTGCTCCATGAACAATTTTGCGTGTTGTTGCAGTAATACTGTTAACCGTCGGTGCTGGTCGCTGGGCGTGTCTTCTAGTAACTTGTCAACCAGGTGAGTGTCCATCTCTACTGAGACTGGTGGTTGCGCTATCCAGAAGATCGTATCTCGCTGCGTCTTGCCGTAGATTAGCCTGTCTTGCTCAAAGTCAAGCACTGCCTTATTCTCCCGAAACCATGGTCGTCCCAAGATGATGTCTTCGCGTAGGTCAGGTAGACCTAGGAAGGGAATATTTTGAATGTGCTGTTGGATCTGGAGTTCCAGAT
Organism: Nilaparvata lugens; assembly: GCF_014356525.2. NCBI lineage: Eukaryota > Metazoa > Arthropoda > Insecta > Hemiptera > Delphacidae > Nilaparvata > Nilaparvata lugens. Next base: position 3,880 of record NW_024093361.1, on the reverse strand, counting down.
GTCCTTGTATGGCCGTTTCGCAGCTAGTGGGACGGTTGGCCAGCAGTACAGGTAGCTTCAGCGGTTGGATCCGTGTACCGTGGTCGAGGTGGGCAGCTCTCACGAAGTTGTGCGTTGCGGCTGAATCGAGTAGAGCGTGTAGTTGTTTACCCGCGAGGATGACAGGGATCCGGGGTAGAGTCTGTCCGTCTATCTGGATCACGGCTAGGTTCGGTGCTTGGCTGGGCGGAGGGCTGGTGATGTGGTTGTTGACTACTGGGGCGGCAGTGTTGGTGACCTTGTCGGTGACTGCGGCCAGGGCAGTGTTGGTGACCTGGTGGCTGACTGCGGCTGGGGCAGTGTTGGTGACCGGCTGGTTGACGGCGGCTGGGTCAGTGTTGGTGACCTGGTGGCTGACTGCGGCTGGGGCAGTGTTGGTGACCTGGTGGCTGAATGCGGCTGGGTCAGCGTTGGTGACCTGGTCGTCGACTGCGGCGAGGGCAGTGTTGGTGACTCCGTCCATGACAGCGATCCGGTAGGTGGCGGGTGCGTGTGGGTCACAGTTGCATGTTCCTCCCCAGGCTGGTGGTCGATGACGCGCTCATCGTCGGCTGGTGATGCTGTCCTCTCGCGGGCCAGTAGAGGCGCGGCTGCTGGGTGCTGTGGAGAGTCTCTGTCAGCCGGGAAGAGCAAGGGGTCTTCGGTGACATTGGAAGGAGACTTAGCGACGCTAGCAGGGTCTACGGTGGCGTGACGGGTAGGCGATCGATCCGTTGTGAGTGAGACGGTCATGAGTGACGGCTGGGTGGTTGACGCGCAAGGGTGTGCCGGACGCGGTTGCTGTTGTGAGACGGTGACCCGGGTGACGACTGGTACTGGGTCATTCTTGATAGCCCGTGGAGGTGCGGCTGCTAGGTACCGTGGAGAGTCTCCGTCAGCCGAGAAGAGCGAGGGGTCTTCGGTGACGTTGGAAGGAGGCTTGGTGACGCTGGCAGGATCCACGGTGGCGTGACCAAGGAATGACTGGCTGGCCGGTTCGGTGACGGTTATCGCTTGTAGTTGGGGTGGTGACCTGCGAGGCTGGCGCTGCGGGTCTTGCACCTCATCGTTAGTGTAGTGGACTCCTACTTTCCGTGCTGGAGGGGTGGAGTCCGAGTCTCTCCAGTATCGCCGTTTCCCTGCCGTTTCTTCGCGAGTTCTGGGCAGTCGCGATGAAAATGCTTGGCCGGGCAGTAATGACACTGAGGAAGCTGGTTGTAGTTGAACCTCGGCGGCGGCTCTCGATGGGGTGGCCCTGCGGGTGCCGTAGGTTGAGGCGGCTTATATTTTGGTCGACTGTTGAGGTCGGTTTCCAGGTCGTTGGCGATCATGATCAGCTCTTCATAGTTCGTGGGACGAGCAGCTCGAACTAGGGTGCGAAGCTCGGAACTCAGCTGACCGATGAGCAGGGCGATCACCTCGTCTTCAGCCAGGTTGGTTCCTAAGCGCTGCTGTAGTTGGAGCTTCTGACGGATGAATCGCTCCACTGGCTGGTTCGGTTTGTGGGTGGTGCCATAAAATTCCGTGTGAGCGGCTGCGATTTTATGGGCTCCCGAGAAACGGGCCTGAAGTCGGTCACGGAACTGTTCCCAGGTGGTGACGAATTCTCCGTAGTCTCTCCACCAGGCGGCGGCGTCGTCTTGTAGTTGCGCTTTTAGAAGCATGACCCAGGTATAGCTGGGAATGTGGTGACCCTGTAGCAGCTCGGTGCACTGTCGCATGAAGGTGATGGGGTCTTCATGGAGCTTGCCGCGGAAGAACGGTAGCAGGGTCGCTATGCTGGTCAGCTGGCTGAGGTTGCCGGTGTAGCTGACGGCTGGAGCCGGTAAGTTGGCCATGTTGCTGGTTGCGGTAGTGGCGTGACTAGAGGTTGACGGTGGAGCAGGCAGGTTGACGGTCAGCGCGCTGGGTTGCAGGGTGGTTGGTCGAGCGGGCTCGCTGGTGAAGGCGGGTGGCTGCGTTGCCCCGGTTTCGCTGGTGGAAGCGGGCGGCTGCGTCGTGCTGCTGTCGGTTTGACCGGTGGTCTGTGCAGGCCAGCCGGCGAATGTAGACTCGGTGTGCTGGCTGGTTGACTGCATCGAATCTTCGGTGGTCGTATCTCCACTGTCTCCGGCTCCGGTTCTAGTCGCTACCATGTTCAGGTGTTATGGGCGCCACTGGGAAATTGCCTGTTCCCAGACAGGTATTCTGAATTGAAAGATTCAGAGACACATTTTGTTGAAAGAAAATAAGTTTGAATTTTTTGTGTGAAAAATTCAAGACATACATTTAGATGAAAATTAAGACATACATTTAGTTGAAAATTTAGGTTGACATTTTGTTTGAAAAAAAAGTTTTGACAGTGGTAACGGGTTACTGTATCTCCATACAGTGAGTGGCCCCACGTTGGCAGGCGCCAATAATTGATATGGCGGAAGGTGTGGCTCGTTCATCAATTGGGCTAGTCAGTCGGGTCGAGCGAGGGGTTTGTTACCACTGTCTAAAAAAACCAGGTTTGTTGCTGGTGGCCCTGAAAAGGTACCAAGATTGTTGCTGGTGGCCCTAAAAGGGACCAAGGCAGGCTAGATGTTTAGTAGTCGTCGATTGGCGCGATACCACGCCGCGCGAGGGTCCCGGGCAGGTCCGTCTGGTGCGAGAGCAGGCCGGCAGGGGCTCAAGTCAATGGTTCGCAGTCTCCACTCTGGTTTACCCGGGCTACGGAGAGGGCTGACCGGGTGATCTACTAGCCAGAGGTCGTGCCAAATCTCCGCCGGGAGGACCTCCTCGACCACTTCCTCGTTTAGAAGGGGCCTTCAGTCAAACCCCGGGCAGGCAGGGTCGTAGGCTTCCGCTGCACACACTCCGAGGTCGGTTCGGCACCCAACCCGCGCCAGTTGTTAGGCTGGGGCGCTAAGTCTTGGGCGCAGCTGGCGCGGCGGTGTACAGCCTCAGCCTCTCCTCCACCTGGCGAAGCCGACGTAGGGCCCTCCTCTTCTGGATTCGGCGGCCGGCTCGGTTCCTCCTAGGCATCGGCTGGGTAGTAGACAAGGAAGACACCTCAGGTTGCGGTTAGTCTCGCCGTGGTTCCCTCATTGGCCTGCTCGCTGCTCTGCTCCTGGTCTCGGTAGTGGTCTCGGCTGGTAGTGGTCTCGGCTGGTGGTCTCTTCTGGCTCTTCAGTGGAAGGCTGCTAGTGAGCAAGTGCTATCGAGGGTAGCTGAGTAGCCCCCTTTTATTCACAGTCCCCGAGTTCACCTGCGCTGCTATTGGCCGGCGGTGCTCGGCCAATAGAAACGCAGGAACGGGTGGCGGCGACTGAGGCGCACCCTGGTGGCAGGTGGGTCAACCACTCATTTGATTGATGCGTGGCGTGGGGAGCAGAGCAGAGCAGCAGGCTGAAAGGTAGCGAACGCGAGGGAGGTATCAGTGTTCATTTTGATCCTTGAGGTGTCCATATGCCAGCCTCTCCTCTAGGAAATACTGAAATGAAGTGCATCTAACAGGTGATTCCCATATAACATAATCTCATGTACTTATATAATTGTGCGAAATATCAATGTAAGAGCAATTTAGTTGGTGATGATGGTTGAAGCTAAAAATTAGGTGTTTTTCACAATACAAGGAGCTAAAATTAATCAAAATTGATTTTTTTCTTCAAATTTTACTCATTTTTGAAAATCATAGCTCAATACTCATTAGAGATAGAGAATTCCGAATGATCTCATTCCATTCAGAATTTTTTAATCTAAAAAAAGGCGATAGCAAATTTTTCTGTCCAATTACTGGATTTGGCGGAAATAGCTGAAAACTGGGAAATGAACAAAAAATATGAGGTTTTTGGGCCTCCCTGTATCTAGCACAAGGAAATTTGCATGAAGAAATTGG
>NW_024093360.1:0-13286 GCF_014356525.2 Nilaparvata lugens | reverse complement strand
TAGTTTGTATGAGAAGAAAACTGACAACAACAGAAAAACTACTGTTGGATTAGAAGAATGTATTTCAAGTGAGTTGAGTAAATGGAAAATAAACTTACATTGGTTCACTGTTGTTTGGCGCTGCCATAGGCGAGGATTGATCTGAAGACATCGTTGGAGTTTCCAAATGATACTAACAGAAGGACGCAGTTTTTCGTCATTATATATATCAACTTGATGAATATAGATGGTAAGAAGTTGAAAGAAAGTATATCTGTTTTGTGCATTATGTTGTATGCGAAATTTAGTACAGATGTGCGGAACATGATAAGGAAACGTTTGCAAATTCTTAAGGAACGGTCAAATGTGTGTTGTGTGCACCTGCATGACTCTGTAACGGACCTAACATCTGCTAGCCGAGTGTGAAAGATATTAATTTATTCATTGTGCAGTGCACATGCATATTATTATAATTATTGCAACCCCCACATGTTCTGCGTGATAACAAACGACAGTTGATGGTACGAGCGGCGCAAAATATTAAAGCATCGAGCGACATGATATTGCTTGCATTCGATTATAGTGTTACGTTTCATGCACAGTGCAAATGGACAAGCAACAATCCGATATAAGCAGCGGCGGCGACAACAAGCGAAGAAGCAGCAGCAGCAGTCACACCATCAAAACAACACGTAAGTATAATAATTTTTAATAATATAAACTGTAAAAAATTAGCAACAAGTTTTGCAAGTGTTTTCATCGACTGATTGAAAAACAAATATGATTAAAATGTTATACTCTAACAATCAAACTGAAAAAAAGCGGCAGTAAAACAATTGACTACTTTGAAAACATTGTCTAACAACTGCAAACGTGACTGAGGAGGTTAATAATAATTGTGCTTGAAGTAAACTGGAAAATTATACTATCTGATTATGATCATTGTGCGTTTGCAACTAAATTTTGAAAAACAATGTCTAACAACTGCAACGCCGGCTGAGGAGGTAATAATAATTGTGCTGAAGTAAACTGAAAATAAAATACTATCTGATTTTTGATCATTCGTGCGTTTGCAAATAAATTTTGAAAAACAATTGTCTAACACTGCAAACGCCGGCTGAGGAGGAATAATAATTGTGCTGGAAGTAAACTGGAATAATATACTATCTGATTTATTGATCATTCGTGAGTTTGCAAATAAATTTTGAAAAAACAATGTCTAAAAACTGCAAACGCGGCTGAGGAGGTAATAATTAATTGTGCTTGAAGTAAACTGGAAAAATATACTATCTGATTTATGATCATTGTGCGTTTGCCATTTAGTCTATACAATTATTTCATTATATGTTTGTTTTTCAGCCTGGTTGAGTCGATAGCGCACGACAAGGAGGGGAGGGGGAAAATGGCAAGTGAGGAATGTGGTGGTTGACAGAGCGAATCGCCGCCGCCAAAAACGTGTGCATTTCCACAGAGTGCGTTACGCAAAAACGTGGCGGACGGGGCCGCGGCATTTATTTTGCCGATCAACGACGCGTCATCGCTCAGGGCAGAGGCCGGCAAATTGATGTGGGCCGGTGTGAAGCGCGGATCATCAGTTTCCAGTCGCAATAGTGGTCAGCAAGCGGAAGCATCATCATCGTCGTCACTGATTCTGCTAGATGTGACGAACTCATCGCAGCCGAGGATCGTGAACGCTACTAAAATCGACAACGAAGTTGAAAACAATGAACCGCAGCAAACAAGCTCTTCACAGCGGTAAGACGGCAAAAATTATTACTCAATACTATTACTACTACTAGCAAAATCAAAAAACTATGGATTATACTATTGAACGAAGTACTAGCATAAATTCGTGTGCAGTTCGCTACAGATTTGTTTTTAGAAAATTATTCATCGATGTTGTTCAAACATTATTGCAAATTTTAAAGCCAAAAGTAATTGAATTAATTGTTGAAGAAAGTGATAATTTTGACAAAAATATTAAATGGTATTTTGTTACAACTGTTCAATTGAAAAAAGTAAATGTTGATAGCGCAGCAGCAGCGATCAATCGCAACAAGAAGAAGAAATCGTTGAAACTATGACAAACGCATCGTTTTACAGTTATACGTCATTGTTAATTAATGTTGATGAACAATTAGATATTTTGCAAGACCAATTTATTAGTGGTGTAGAGAAAATTGAATCAACGCTTGATAATTTATTAGGTATGGCAGTGGTTGGACTGTAGTTAGCATCATTTCATTTGATTTGAATATTACTCGTTACAATCCTTTAGCTGGCGGAAATAGTACATACATTGAAACACCTGCTTTTATAAAAGCAAAAAGAGCCGTTATAAATGTAAAAAACACAATGATAGTAAATGTTTTGTATGGAGTGTACTTAGCTATTTTCATTACAGACGTAGAAATATGAATGTTGACTATCTGATGCAATTTGAAAATAATCTAAATTTGACCGGTATTAAGTTTCCTACTACAGTGCATGACATTAAAAAATTTGAAGTGCAAAATTTAAACATTTCTATAACAGTGATTGCTTATGATGCTGCTAAAAAAAAGTTTTCCGTACCGTTGTTCAATTTATAGACAACGCGAACATAAAATCAATCTTCTACTATTGTCAAATGATACAACGCCGAAAAAATGGCATTATGTTCTGATAAACACGCGTCAAGGGTATAACGGATTGTCACGGCTACTGAGTCATCACTTGTCTTTGCATAATGGTCAAGTGTTCATTTGTCCATATTGTTTTAACAAATTTACAACTAACCGGCATGCAAATTGCGATGGAAAAACCAATCTAGAAAAACATATGGATTTGTGTTCAACATTTGCAATACAAAGAACAGTACTACCTAAACAGGGTGAAATGTTAAAGTTTAAAAATTTTTCGTACACACTAAAAAATAAGTACATTGCATTTGCCGATTTTGAAAGTTTATTGTACCAACAAATAACGGTGAGGAGGAGGAGGAGCTCGATGACGATGAAAATGTTGATGATTTGCTCGGAACTGATATAGGAAATAGCTTTACAAGGAAAACACAAAAACATGTTGCTTGCGGCTATGCGTTTATTATTTTAGACGAATCAGGTGAAATATTCTACGGCCCACGCGTTTATAGAGCTACAAGTGTTGGCGAGAAAATTATTGAACAATTTCTTGATGAGATCATTGCCATAGGTCGAAACTGTTCCATTGATATGCAACAAGAAGTGCCCATGATTGAATTAAATGAAGAACAATTATTAGCTTTTAACAATAGTACAGTATGTTTCTTGTGCAACGATGAATTTAAAGCCAACGAAATTCGTATTAGGCACCATTCTCATACAACAGGCCATTATCTCGGTGCAACGCACAAGTCATGTAATTTAAATGCAAAAGCACCAAAACTATTAAACTGTTTTTTTCATAATTTTCGCGGATATGATAGTCATTTCATTGTTAAGGCATTAGCAGGACGAAAGGAGAAAATTGATTGTATTGCAAACTCATCAGAAAAATTCCTCACAATTACAATAGATCGTGTTGTACGTTTCCTTGACAGCTATCAATTCTTAAGCTCAAGTCTACAGTCACTTGTTGCCAATCTTGCAAGTGATACAGAAAACATTGATACTAATTTCAAAGTAATGTGTAAAATATTCAACGATAAAAATCAACAAAACTTTTACTACGTAAAGGCGTGTACCCGTATCAGTACATAACAGATGCTGAAAAATTTGAAGAACAGCAATTGCCGACAATTGACTCATTTTACAGTACACTTAATAATACAGCATTGCAAGTAGACGATTATGAGCATGCGCAGAAAGTTTGGCGCGAATTTAACATAAACTCATTGGGTGAATATCATGATCTCTACCTTTTGTCAGATTGCTTACTGCTGGCAGATATTTTTCAAAATTTTAGGACTGTATTTTTTACAATTTACAAACTGGATGTATCACACTTTGTATCGTTACCGCATTTTTCGTTGAATGCAATGTTATATTTGACTAAAGTACGTTTAGAATTAATTAGCAATGCTGATATGAACTTGCTCATAGAATCTGGTTTACGCGGTGGTCTGTCAGTTATTCCCCACCGTCATGCAGTCGCAAACAATAAATATATGGGCGTAAATTATAACCCGGCTATTGAAAATAGTTTTTTGCTCTATCTTGATTGTACAAGCTTATACGCACATACAATGATTGCCTACAAGCTACCTGAATCAAATTTCAGATTTTTATCACAAAATGAAATTATGGCTTTAGGCGATTTTACAAGCATACACGATGAAGCCGAGACTGGCTATATAATTGAAGCAGACCTGTCCTATCCAGTTAATTTACACCAATTACATAACAGCTTCCCCTGGCTCCATTAAAAGATCAGCCGCCTTACAACCTGTTCTCTCCATATCAAACAGACAACACTGTTGCTCTGCGCAGAGAAGCGGCCGCGCGCCGCCCGTCTCCCGACACAGCCGCCTCCGCCGCCGCCACCGCGTCATCACGTCTTTTAGCCACCCTTTATAATCGTAAACGATATGTACTCCACTATAGAAATTTGAAACTTTATTTAAGCTTGGGCATGAAATTGACTGCTGTACATAGAGTAATCGCTTTTCATCAGTCGTACTGGCTTAAACCGTTTATTGATTTGAATGCACAACTGAGAAAGGAAGCAAAAAATTCATTTGAACGTACCCTCTTTAAATTTCTTTCAAATAGTCTGTTCGGAAAGTTGATGGAGAATAATAGGAAAAGAATAGATTTTAAGCTAATCACTTGTCAGAAAAAATTGGAAAGTTTGATTGCAAAACCAAGCTGTAAACGATGGATTGTGTTTGACAAAGACATTGTCGCTGTACAAATGTGTAAAACAGAAATAAAATTAGATCGTCCAATTTATGCCGGTTTTTCAATTCTTGATTTGAGTAAATTTACAATGTTCAATTTCCACTACAACATTTTCTTGAAAATGTTCGATCCAAGCTGTGTTAAATTGTGCATGAGCGATACAGACTCGTTGCTATACCATATAAAATCGGACGATATCTATGCAGTTATCAAACAAAATCTTCAACATTTTGACACAAGTGCTTATCCTGTCACACATTGTTGTTATAGTCAATTGAACCATGGTGTGCCTGGCACATTTAAAGATGAATTAAAATCTGGAATTATTACGGCTTTTTGTGGACTTCGTGCGAAACTTTACAGTTTTGAATATGTACTAAGCAGTAGTGGTGACAGTAGTAGTAGTAGTAATAGTAATAGTAATAATAGTAGTATTAAGGTTAGTTCTTATGAAAAGTTTAGCAAGCACGCAGCTAAAGGCGTAGCAAGAACAATTATAAACAATAAACTAAGATATGACATGTACATGAAATGCCTGACAGATAGATTAGTTCAACGTGAATGCTTTTCACAATTACGCAGTTATTCGCATGATATTTATCAAATATCGTGTGCCAAAGTTGCATTATCACCATTTGACACAAAAAGATACATTGAATCAAACGGTATAGATACGAAAGCGTGGGGTCATTATTTAATAGAAGAGAGAAGAAGAGAAGATATTGATAGCAGCAGCAGCAACGCGGCTAGCGGCGGGACTGCTGTTACGTCAGATTGATCGCAGCAGTGAGAGTGAAAGAGAGAGAGAGAGCGAGGAGCAAGAAGCTATTAATGAAACCAGTTCAACAAGCGTCGCTCAGCTCAGTGTCGAACACGAAGAAGAAGAAGAAGGCGGCAGAAACAACATCCGTCTAAAGACGAAGAAGAAGAAGAAGAAGAAGAAGAAGAAGAAGAAAGATCGCTGTCTGGAGCAGTAGTGCTGCAGGTGTGACTGAACTCTAGCAAAAACAATCACACGCGCACATTCGTGTAGGGGGGAGATCGAAACCACAAATATGTCAGATTTGCAACAGAAAATTGCTCAGGAATTGCACCGTCCAGCGCGAAGAAAATTCAACAGACGTAAATATATATTAAAAGGAATAAAAGACCTCATTCAAATTGATTTAATTGAATTGCCAGAATTTGCTAGAGCAAACAACGGCTATCGTTATGTTTTGATTGCAATTAATTGTTTTTCACGTTATGCTTTTGCTGAACCATTAAAAACTAAAACGGGAAAAGAAGTTGAACGAAAATTAGCGCGAATATTAGTATTAAATAAGGGTATAAAAAATGTGCAAAGCGATTTAGGACGCGAATTTTACAAGGATGTTAAACAACTATTCGATAGTTTGAACATTAATCATTACAGTGTATTTTCTGAAATTAAGGCAGCTTTTGTTGAAAGATTGAACCGAACACTGAAATCACGTTTGTATGAACGACTAACTGCTAACGGTACGCAAAAATGGTTAAACATTTTGCCGGACATTGTTTATCAATATAATAACACTATTCATTCAGCGATTGGCATGACCCGGCCAGTGTTAGACGACGTCATGAAAAGCATTTGATCATGTTACAGTTGAAGAAAAAGTCAAAACAGTCGCCGCCGCCGCATACAGTTTATCGACCAAAGTTTGCAATAGGCGACGTAGTGCGAATAAGTAAGTTTCGACAGGTTTTTGATAAAAGTTTTAGATTAAATGGTCGCCAGAACTGTTTATAATTCACGTTGTTTTTCCCACACAACCGCCAACCTATGTAATTCGCGATCTTAACAATGAAATCATACAAGGTAGATTTTATAGTGAACAATTGATGAAAACAAACTTAACACCGTCCAAACAAAATACATATTTAGTTGAACGAATAATACGAAAATCAAACAATAAATATCTTGTTAAATGGTTAGGCTTTGATAAAACTAGCTGGATAGATAAGAGTGATATTATTACTCCGTCTGTAAAACAGAAGAAGAATCTGCGTGCAACACGCAAAAATCATTAAATTTATTTGCATATTGTTTCAGATATGATATAAACATAATGTCAATGGCTATGGATGCGCCACTGTTGTTCTATTTGCTGAATGGTAACGATGCGTGTAGTATTATTAAAAGATTAATTGATCTTTTGTGTACGCTTAAAGCGATGTGTGTAAAACGTGTTGATATTGAAAAATGCTTTCTAGTTGGCTTATGTAAAAAAACATTTTTCAGCAATGTTGTTGTTGATGATGATGATGATAGTAGGTTTCATTTAGGTATATGTTCATATAAAAATTTAAAAGATGCAAGCAGCATATTTGATGTAGTAGATACTTGTATTTGTGCTCAATTTTCTATGCAACTAAACATACTTTACTCGCAAATTAAATCAATAGACTTTAATGTAGCTGATGTTGATGATGATAAGAAGAAAGAAAAGATATTAATTTATATTTTAGATTATTGCATGTCAATGGCTAATCTTAATTAATGCGTGCGACGCTGGTGCTATACTGTATTATGTGAAAGACACACACTTTGTAATAATTTTTTATAATATTAACACTGTCAACTTTGTCTATGTATTATCACTAGATTTGTCGCCACTTACCTTACTGCAGCAGCTGCTGCTGTCAACTTTGTATGTATATTTTCACCTTTTATGTATGCAGCTGTCAACTAATGTATGTATTTTCAACTTTTTGTCAACTTTGTAAGATACGCTTGTTTTAGCTGCTGCTGCTAAATTTGTATGTATCTAGTATTTTTAATAAACTGTGAACATTGTATGTGCGTGTTTTCTTCATTCATAAACCGCTTGTAGTATACACACACACACACACACACCACACACACACACATCGGATGTAGCGATGTTAACAGCATAGTTGAACTGTAGACACGCATGTGTAAACAGCAAGCGCGCAGCAAGAGTTATTATTATGACGACAGCAAAAGAGTCAATAGCAATAGTTAACTTTGATAATCTAATTGTAGATACAAAACAAGTGGGCGGCAAAAATTGTCTAGATAGAAAAAAGCATGGTGAGTTTTTGCCAAGTTCAGCTAGAATTCTAATTTGCGGTGCATCAAATTGTGGAAAGACAAATGTACTGCTGAATTAATATTCGATAAAAATGGATTAAAATTCAAAAACCTATACTTGTTCAGTAAGTCTTTGTATCAGGAAAAATATAAACTATTGGACGTTGTTTTTTCAAAACTCAAGTGTGTAAACTACTATAAATCTGACAATATTGAATGTATACCGCAACCGAATGATATCGACACTCATTCACTGATAATTTTTGACGATTTGAATGTTACACGTGTGCCGCAAATACGTAATTTTTTCACAATGGGCAGACACAAAAGCATAGATTGTGTGTACTTAATTCAAAGCTATGGCGCAATTTCAAAACATCATATCAGAGACAATGCAAATATGCTGATTATTTTAAATGGATATGCACAATTTAAAACTAATATTTAGGGATTTTGTCGGAACTGATATGACATTTGTTGCATTCAGAAATCTATGTTCACATGTATGGCAAAGCGGAAATCATAGTTTTATTTCAATTTTCACTGAGTGTAAACCAGATGCTGGTAAATATCGTAATTGTCTTGGTAAGTATATTGATCCAAGTGTGTATAGCAGCACCAATTGACATGTGTCAATTCTCATCATTTGTTGTTGAGCCAGTGTAGGTGAAAGAACTAATTATCGTTCTACTACTAGCAATATGCGTAAAATTAAATTAAAAAGAAAAAAACAAAGAGGAGGGCGCCGGCGAGGACTAGTGCAACGCGATCATCATCATCGTCATACTAGTAAAGTAATTGACAGGATAAAAGGTTTGCGTAAGTGAATTATTAATAAACATAAATCATTAACTAGTATGATTAGGGAAAATGATTCGATTAGACAAAAATCATTGGAACCAATTATCAATCCACTAAAACAATTGAAAGATACACTTGTACAACATGCACACACTAGTAGCAGCAGCAGACTTAAAGAAGAATCAGAGGACGATGAGGAGGAGGAGGAGGAGGAGGAGGAGGAGGAGGAGGAGGAGAAAGATACGGGCAAGCAAATGGATGTGGATGAGGGTTTGAATAGATCTAATGTAAGTGATATTTTGAATAAAACAACAATAACAGTGGATTTTATTGATGAGTATATACGTGAATTTCATAATGAAAAAATGAATAATTGTATATCTTATGGTATATGTTATGATAGTAAAGTAAATGAATACTATATGGGTGTAAAGGATATTAGTATTGCCAATGGTTATTAATTATCGACAATAATAATAAGTATCGTTTAACAGTTGATTGTGTGAACTTCTATTTAAAAAACAGCCTGACCAGAAACTGTACACAGAACGTGATTTAAGAAAATATCGTAATATATTGCAGCTTACCGCTGCTCATTTAGATAGACGCGGTTATGTAAAGAGAAATACAGGCTATAAATCACAAATTATTCAATCTTTATTTCCATCGAGTAGTAGTAGGAAAAGAAAAAGATCTAGGATTGATGATGCAGCGGCTGTTAGTGGTATGGGTTTTATAAGAAATGAATCTACTAGTCGACAGTATGTCTACTGGGATAATCCAAATGAACTGATAGACAGATTAGATATTCTGCTTTCATCACAGCAGGTGGGAAATAGATCACATTCAGTTGAAATAGCTTCTATTATTGAAGAACTGAAAGAAAGTGGTATTATATTAGGTGGCAATGTTGCTGCTTTTAGTCGTTAGTATGTGTTTAACACTTGACAAGAATAGAGATGTCGGGCAGTAGCGCCGCCGCCACTGCAGTGAGTAGTACAATAGATCGATTTGGTAGGACACATCATGTGTTTAATACAACAGCACCATTAGTTTTAAACAGTGGTTGTGAATCAGCAGCAGCAGAAGCAGCATCATCATCATCATCATTAGTGGCAGCAAGTAGAGAATATTTAGACAGTAAACTACTTGAATTATCATCAAATATATTCAATAAACTTCAGTCTGATCCATTGTCACCGCTAGTTAACAGAGAATACTGGACAGTAAATGCTTGAAATATCATCAAATATATTCAATAAACTTCAGTCTGATCCATTGTCACCGCTAGTTAACAGAGAATACTTGGACAGTAAATTGTTTGAAATATCATCAAATATATTCAATAAACTTCAGTCTGATCCATTGTCGCCGCTAGTTAACAGAGAATACTTGGACAGTAAATGCTTGAAATATCATCAAATATATTCACTAAACTACAGTCTGATCCATTGTCACCGCTAGTTACAGAGAATACTTGGATAGTAAATTAAAGGAAGTTTCAACTAGTATAATACAAAAACTACAGACTGATCAATCATCACCGCTAGTTAACAAAGAATACTTGGACAGTAAATTGCTTGAAATATCAACAAATATATTCACTAAATTGCAAACTGAATCATCTGATTTAGTAGATAGGAAATATTTAGACAGCAAATTACTTGCAATATCAACTAGTATATTCCAAAAACTACAGTCTGATTTAATTACTAAAAAAGTGTTAGTAGTGGAGTTTTGAGAGAGCTGCCTAACCAATAGAAATCGAGGGGTGTGGCTCCCCCCTCCACCCCCCCAGCCCCAGTCGGCCATTTTGCCCCGCCCCCAGCCAATAGGAATCAAGGGGCGTGGCCACGCCCCCTCCACCCCCCCTGCCCTAGTCAGCCATTCCCCCTCCACCCCCCCTGCCCTAGTCAGCCATTTTGGTACGGCCCCCAGCCCCAGTCGGCCATTTTGTCCCCGCCCCCAGCCAATAGGAAGCAAGGGGCGTGTTCAAAATGGCGTCGTGCCCCCACCACCCCAACCAATAGGAAGAGGCCATTGTAGCAGGTGTCCATCTCCCCTACCCAGCATGGGTGTGTTCAAAATGGCGTCCCCCTTCCCCACCACCCCAACCAATAGGAAGCAGGTGTCCCAACGGTTCCCCAGTGGCGGCGGCCATCTTTGTTGTAGCAGGTGTTAACTGACTGCCCCAGTTAACACCTGCTTAATTTGCATATTAAAAATATCCCCACATTTAAAATCTTTAAAATCTTTAAACTCTCAAACTACACTACTAGCGCTAAACTCTCAAACCACACTACTAGCGTTTGGTACAAATTAAACTATGTTCCTTGTTTTCCTCCACCACAGGAAGAATGAAAAAAATTACATTTCATATTTGTTCACGTATGAGATGTCATTTTCCCCACACTATGCTGTAAAAGGAATGGTGGCGCTTTTTTTAATGTGCTTTCCCCATATTGAGAAAACTCTAATTGAATGTTGCTATAATAGGATGTAGAATAGATCGGACTAATCTACATACTACTATAGTTATTCATTACAAAGTGTTAATCAACATTAGGCCTATTGCACAACAATATGTTCCTTTTTTCCTCCACCACAGGAAGAATGAAAAAAATTACATTTCATATTTGTTCGTATGAGATGTTATTTTTCCCACACTATGCTGTAAAAGGAATGGTGGCGCTTTTTTTAATGTGCTTTCCCCATATTGAGAAAACTCTAATTGAATGTTGCTATAATAGGTTGTAGAATAGATCGTGCTATTCTACATACTACTATAGTTCTTCATTACAAAGTGTTAATCAACATTAGGCCTATTGCACAACAATATGTTCCTTTTTTCCACCACCACAGGAAGAATGAAAAAAATTACATTTCATGAGAATTGTTATTTTTCCCACACTATGCTGTAAAAGGAATGGTGGCGCTTTTTTTAATGTGCTATCCCCATATTGAGAAAACTCTAATTGAATGTCACTCAGTTATTCAATACAAAGTATTAATCAACATTAGGCCTATTGCACAATCAATGATGGGAATGGGTTTTTTTTTTTATTTTTTATTTTTTTATATATTCCTTTCTTCTTCTAGAAGAACAAGAGGCGATTTACCTTCTCGTTGTACACACTTCAGATAGAGTTTTTGTTTGTTGAAATCCTCAAGTGTTTGAAGATTCAATACACTCAGAAATTTCTCAGGTAAGTAAACTTCGCAATAATAGTCACCATTGCTGTCATGATCGTATAACCTCATTATGATTCGCTGACCCTGTTGTGTTCTCACTAATCTAGCGTGTACAACACGGTACCACGAATCATGGTCAAGATCTTTGAGTGAGACCGTTGGATATTCAGTTTTCGAAATATAATTGAATGACTTCATACTAAAAAGTCTATCATTTCCAGTGTTGCTTCTATGGTGTTCCATAATAATAATAATAATAATAATAAAAAGCTTACCGCGATCGTGTGCAAGAATAACAAAGCAGCTATATGCTCGCGTTGGTTGTCGGTTAAAGACTGAGCAAACCTGTTAAGCCGTCAGCCCCCCACAACCGTTTCCTGTCGACTCCTTCCACATTCCTTCTGTTGACTCGTTCTCCCCTCCTCCTCACACCTTTCCTTCTGTTGACTTCCCGCCATTCACCTTCTTCTTCTTTACATGTAGCCGCATTCCTTTCTTCTCACCTCTTCTTTACAGCAGCTAGTCGCTTCTTCTTCTTCTTCTTTACATGTAGGCGCATTCCTACCCACCTCTTCTTTACAGCTAGTCACCGCATCTTCTTCTCCTCCTCTGTTCACCTCTAGTGATCTTAAAATTTCTCTTCTTCAATTCTTATTAGCTTGTTTACATTCAAACTAAAGGGTCTGTAATAAGCTAAGTAATCACTGATATCGTTAATATTAACTGTATTTAGAAATATTGCTTTCAATTGTCTAGCAATAGTACTGTTTTTTGACTCTATTGCTTTTTGACACAAATCATACCATTCAATGTAGTTTTGTAATTTAATTTCTAAACATTCTGGCGCATAAGACCAATTTTGCGGATTCATTATAGCTCTTCAATCTGCTGCTGCTGCTAGCAAAGGTACACTAAATGAGTGGTACTAGAACAGTGAAATTTATTGCTTTTCGCTTCTCCCTTCCACCGCTACAGGTCAGACTGCATACTCTCGCTTTATGCGAAATCAAATCAAATCCACAAAGAATAGAATAGAATAGAATAGACTTTATTTGCCATAAAAACAAATACAGACATACTGTTGGAAACACAATATTGATTGTAAATAAAACAATAATACAATAAAAATTTAAAACTAAATCATAATATAATTATGGCAAATTTACTGAGCGCAAAGAAAATTAATTTTCCGTCCGCGCACAGGAGTATCATATCAACAACAATATAATGAAAATTAGAATATTGACAAAAATAAAAAGAATATAAGAAGCAAATAATATATGAAACGAGAGCATAACTAATAATACTAGGCTAAGATGGAACATTTTGTAAATATACTGTATAGGCTACAAAAAAGTATAAAATGAGATGGAGCTACA
>NW_024093359.1:0-12182 GCF_014356525.2 Nilaparvata lugens | reverse complement strand
AGAAGAAGAAAGAAGAAGAAGAAAGAAGAAGAGAAGAAGAAGAGAAGAAGAAGAAGAAGAAGAAGAAGAAGAAGAAGAAAGAAGAAGAAGGAAGAAGAAGAAGAAGAAAAGAAGAAGAAGGAAGAAGAAGAAGAAGAACAAGAAGAAGAAGAAGAAGGAAGAAGAAGAAGAAGAAGTAGAAGAGAAGAAGAAGAAGAAGAAGAAGAAGAAGAAGAAGAAGAGAAGAAGAAGAAGAAGAAGAGAAGAAGAAAAGAAAAAGAAGAAGAAGAAGGAAAAGAAGAAGAAGAAGAAGAAGAAGAAGAGAAGAAGAAGAGAAGAAGAAGAAAGAAGAAGAAGAAGAAGAGAACAAGAAAAGAAGAAGAAAGAAGAAGAGAAGAAGAACAAGAAGAGAGAAGAAGAAGAAGAAGAAGAAGAAAGAAGAAGAAGAAGAAGAAGAAGAAGAAGAAGAAGGAGAAGAAGAAGAAGAAGAAGAAGAAGAAGAAGAAGAAGAAGAAGAAGGAAAACAATAAGTAATAATCGACAGACACTTTAAGCCGACAACAATATTGAATGTATGCAAGGTTGACCTAAAAATTTATTCAGCTTTTAGAAGCAACTAGGCCTAAGTCTATACTAACCACTTCCGTAAACAGGTTCTTTAATGTTATGTTGTATTCATAGACGGCCTTTAGAAGCCTGAGATCATTATCATGTTGGCTGTGGAACAGCAGAGTGGTAACAGGTCCATTCTTGATGAAACTTACTTCAAATCAATTAATTTTCTACTAAGGCCCGGTTGCACAAAAACCGGTTAAATTTTAACCGTGATTAATTTCACGAGGACCAATCGGAGAAGGTTTTTTTCTTTTGAAAATACGACTTCTCTGATTGGTTCTCGTGGAATTAACCACGATTAAAATTTAACCGGCTTTTGTGTTTTTGTGCAACCGACAATTAGTCTGTTGATGATTTGATTATGATCGGTCAATGATGTTTAAATGTGTCACAGATCATGTTTCCTTGAAGATTTTGTAATATAAATTCAGTTTAAATATTTATTCATTTGTGGATACAATCACAAATTATATAAATATGATTGGGAAGGAACAACAGGTTTGACCCAAAACTATTCCATTCCCAAATAAAAATAATTGATAACATATCGAACAACTTCACGTCACGTGACTGGTTGATTTGCCATGTAGGCCTGAACTTTACTATAACTAGTAGTTCTGTGAACAGTAGACCTCACGCAGTATTCTCATCCACAAGTACCTGATTGAAACTATAGACCTTATGGAAATACAGCAATAGACTGGCTTCTCCACACATCTGTGTAATCACTTGTCAGCTGATTTATGATGAATAATTCTATAGTCTGATTTTCACTCTAATATTAGCGTATGACGGAGGCTCCTTTCTCCTTTTATATTATCCTTGAAATGCAAAATATCCAAAAACCTTGTATATACGTCGATGCGCAACTGAAAAAGGAACATACCTGTCAAATTTCATGAAAATCTATTACCGCGTTTCGCCGTAAATGCGCAACATATAAACACATAAACATTCAAACATTTAAACATTAAGAAAAATGCCAAACCGTCGACTTGAATCTTAGACCTCACTTCCCTCGGTCAAAAAAGGAAAGAACTCGCTTATACACGTACGGGATAGGAAAATTATGTTTGACGCATCATCACGTCTGAACTACTGGACTGATTAACTTGAATTTTGCATATAGATTCTTAATTAACCGAGGATTGTTAAAGGCCTAATTTTATTCCAAGTCGTCAAGATTCTATTAAGTCATCAATAACCACCCTCGGTAACATATGGAAATTACTAAGATATTGCAATTATTCAAATGCTAATGAATTAATTATTATTATTAAACGAAAATCAAAATTCATTGGCATTTGAATAATTAAAATATCCTAGTAATTTCCATCTGTAGACTGGCTGGAGAGTGTCAGTTTGGTGTAAGGGTAAGCATTCCTTACCGGCAATCAGGAGGAACTGGGTTCGATTCCCGGGCTGACAAATAATTTTTGAATAGTAGCGCTCATTAAATTTCCATCTAGCTGTTTACCCTGTTGTCAATATTTGCAGTAGCAGAAGTCTTCGGGGTGAATTACAGCATTTAATTTGGTTTTTGTTTAATGATAATCATCCTTGGTAAATTAAGAATCTATATGCAGAATTCAAAGTTAATCAGCTGAGTAGTTGAGACGTGATGATGTGTCATTCATGAATTTCCTATCCCGTATGTCTAAGCCAATTCTTTCCTCTATTATATAGACTATCAGGTAACCCGTGCTTCGCAAGGGTCTATTTTAAAACTTGTCGTAATGAAATCCAGAAGAATTGAAAATAGGCCTATAAGAATCCTCGGTTGATTAAGAATTTATAAGCTGCATTTCAAGTAAATCAGTCCAGTAGTTCAGACGTGATGATGCGTCAAACATAATTTCCCTATCCTCTACACGTGTATACGTCTTTAAGCCAGTTCTTTCCTCTATTATAGTATAGAAGATGATAGATAGATGGATATATCATCCATTTCAAGTAAATCATCTTATAGTATAGAGGATGATAGATAGATGGATATATCATCCATTTATCTATCATCTTCTATACTATAAGATGATTTACTTGAAATGCAGCTTATAAATTCTTAATCAACCGAGGATTCTTATAGGCCTATTTTCAATTCTTCTGGATTTCATTACGTCAAGTTTTAAAATAGACCCTTGCGAAGCACGGGTTACCTGCTAGATAGTATAGAAGATGATACTATACTCTGAAGATGATAGATAGATGGATATATCATCCATTTATCTATCATCTTCTATACTATAATAAAGGAAATGAATGAGAATACATTTTGAAAGGTTTGAGATATCAATGTGCGGTTTTCACCATACCTTTTCTCTGGAAATCCTATCATATGACCACCTTTCAATTAAAAAAAGAAGTTGAATTCAAAGTGGTGGTTCCAAAAAGGCGGAAAAAATTTGGGTGTGACGGAAAACCTGTTTTTATCATTCGAAAAGGATCCCTAATCTTACCTATCTTCTAATTACCCTTTTAAGAGAATGTTCTGACTGAAACTTGATGTAATCAAATATTGAAGAATTTAAAATAGGTTTGTAACCACCCTCGGTTAAGCAAGAATCTATATGCAAAATTTCAAGTTAATCAGTCCAGTAGTTCAGACGTGATGATGCGTCAAACATAATTTTCCTATACTACTTTACACCTGTATACCTGTATAATAATATTTTTTAATTCCACCATATGATTTGGTCATTTTTTAATGAAATTGTATGTACTATTAATGAATTTTGAACATTAATTATGCAAAATCTAGAAGGGAAATTGAAATTTGAGCTTCCAGGTGCACGAGATTGATATTTTTAGAATCTATGTTCAAAATTTGGAGATCTAAATAATTCCCGTTTTTCCAGTATGCAATCCACAAGTTGACATGTTTTGATGCGAACAAACGAAGAAACGAACACACGAACAAACGAACACACGAACAAACACAACCCTACTCTCTCTTATTATATAGATTATTATCATTGTAACATGAATGAATAGAAATTACATGAGCTTATTCAATACAAAAACATAGTGAATTATTATAACAAGTTAGGAGACAGTACAATAGTTATTTGTGCAACTAGTGCGCAAAGTGACAGTTTGCTGCATCGAAAGAAACGTTTACGCCCGAGCCGTAGGCGAGGGCGGAATGGTTTCTTGAGTGCAGCAAACGAACTTTGCGCACGTATTTCACATTAAATTTTTCCTACAGTTACCATTGAATATGAAAAGTGGGTAATTATGGGTAAAATTGCCTGAATAATGTAGTAGTGTTTGAATGGCGGGGGGCAGCTGTGTGGTGTGTGCTGTGGTGGCACTGTGCTGCCGTTGTCCTTGGTTATAATATCTACTTAATAATTAGCGCGTTGTGCTTCGTTGCACCTCTGCTCACTATAGCAGCCACAGCAGTCACTGTTACCAACTTAATTTTGATTTTGCTGCACTGGTGCTCCATATAACCTACTAAGTATTTTGCGTTGTCATGCTGCAAATCTGGAGTACGCAAAGTACTCACTTTGCGCACTAGTGCGGAAAAGTGATTCTTTGCAGCCTGCAATCAGTGCACAAATGGTCACTTTTCAGGGTATCTGTAGGAAAAAGTATTTTTCATTGTAATTGTGTGAGGAATTATTGCAAAACCATCAGTAGTGTCTGCAAATCTCTAAACTTTCACTGACCCCTAGGCGAATACGTACAGTGAGGTCCATGTTATAATGGCATTGAAGAAAGATAGGAAAACAACGTTGATGATCCTCTATCTTGTCAATGCCTCCTATAGACGGTAGCTGATACAGGTTTATTGATGTAAAATCAATTGTTCATTCTCGTTTAAAATTATCAATTATATTTTATTAAGCTAGCAATTATATTTTTTAATAATTTCATGATGGATTCTTCAATGATTAAGGTGAAATATTTTGTTAAATAATTATCAATTACAAATAACTATTCCTTTCAAGTCTTGTCAATGCCTTCTATAGACGGTAGCTGATACAGGTTTATTGATGTAATATTAATCCATTTTCGTCTAAAATAATCAATTATTATTATATTTTATCAAGCAAGAAATTATATTTTTGAATAGTTTCATAATTTATATGAAATAATTTGTTAATGAATTATTAATTCTACATTGTTAAAAACGATCTAGCAACAGAGGAAAGCGAGGAAGAGATAGTGCTATCCGCTTTGTTGAATGATAGACAAGGAGCGTAATACCATTGCTAATCAAACACTGCCATTATAACGTGAACCTCACCATACCTACCTGCATTTTCGCTCAAGTAATAATAATTTTAAACTGTCAGAATATCTTGTATTTTACGTCATTGCTTCCCATTAAATCGATGCTCACAGTTTGGAGTGACGTCACTGAATTTTTGCTTGGACATTTGCACCAATACTGCATTCCAACAAATTAACTCGTATATAGTGAGGTCCACTTTATAATGGCAGTATTTGATTGACATTGGTGTTGCAATCCTTGTCTATCATTCGACAAAGCAGGTGGTGCTATCCTTCTCTAGCTCAGCATCTTTGACCGATAGTTTATCAAGAATGGAGAAATATAATTGATTAACAGAAAATTAAATCTCAATTATGTGAATTTATGATCTAATCATTGAAAAATATATTGTCTTGACGGATAAAATATAATAGATTATTCTAAAAAAGAATGGACAGTGTTGATATTACTTGAGATATACCAGTATCAACTATCCTCCATAGAAGGCAGTGACAAGGCAGAGAATCGGCAACGCTGTTCCCCTATCTTTCTCCACTCTTATTACAACGTGGACCACATTATAGTACAGTTGAGACAATACAGTCTTTCTTTGAAATACTGCACCGTATGGAATGTTAATGTTATATGAGATATATCAGTATCAACTATCCTCTATAGAAGGCAGTGACAAGGTAGAGAATCGGTAACGCTGTTCCCCTATCTTTCTCCACTCTTATTACAACGTGGACCACATTATAGTACAGTTGAGACAATACGTCTTTCATTGAAGTACTGCACCGTATGGAATGTTAATATTACTTGGGATATACCAGTATTAACTATCCTACATAGAAGGCAGTGACAAGGCAGAGAATCGGCAATACTGTTCTCCTATCTTTCTCCATTCCCATTATAACGTGGACCTCACTATAGTACAGTTGAGACAATACAGTCTTTCATTGAAATACTGCACCGTATGGAATGTTAATATTATATGAGATATATCAGTATCAACTATCCTCTATAGAAGGCAGTGACAAGGTAGAGAATTGGTAACGCTGTTCCCCTATCTTTCTCCACTCTTATTACAACGTGGACCACATTATAGTACAGTTGAGACAATACGTCTTACATTGAAATACTGCACCGTATGGAATGTTAATATTACTTGAGATACACCAGTATCAACTATCCTCCATAGAAGGCAGTGACAAGGCAGAGAATCGGCAACGCTGTTCCCGTATCTTTCTCCACTCTTATTACAACGTGGACCACATTATAGTACAGTTGAGACAATACGTCTTTCATTGAAATACTGCACCGTATGGAATGTTAATATTACTTGAGATACACCAGTATCAACTATCCTCCATAGAAGGCAGTGACAGGGCAGAGAATCGGCAACGCTGTTCCCCTATCTTTCTTCACTCTTATTACAACGTGGACCACATTATAGTACAGTTGAGACAATACGTCTTTCATTGAAGTACTGCACCGTATGGAATGTTAATATTACTTGGGATATACCAGTATAACTATCCTACATAGAAGGCAGTGACAAGGCAGAGAATCGGCGATACTGTTCTCCTATCTTTCTCCACTGCCATCATAACGTGGACCTGACTATAGTAGGCCTACAGTTGAGACAATACGTCTTTCATTGAAGTACTCTCAGTAAATGCATTGTCAAGGCCAAGGTTCTTATTATTTTTTATTATGACCCACTTTTAGTCTTTCTTCACTACTTCCTACTGTTTCTTTTCTCTCTCCTTAGTTACTTCACTTCCTATTTTCTTCTCAATTTCTTCACTGCAATCTTTGCACAAATCAGAGCATCGAGTAATTATTTTGTTAGCAAAGGTGAATAGAATTATCTGATGTGAGATTTTAATTTCATAGTGTCTGCATTGTTTGGTTATGATGCATTTATGTTATTTCTAATGGATGATGACGGATTGAAGTGATTTTTACTATGGGAACTTGAATAATTTAGTAAGGTGCAGTTTGTATGTTGTTGAATTTATTACCATGTTGGCCTTAGAGTATTGGTTTGATAAGGAAGGTCAATCTACTCATGTTATGTTGGCGATTACTTGATAGATTAGATCCCACATATTGACTGTAATAGCTACTTTTATTATCTGAGAAACAATTTTGAATATAGAACAACTTATGAATTATGTTACCAACTTTTCATGAATCTTGAATCAACGTTTTGACCATTCATGAACTCTGTATGGTGGAATGTTTTATGACACTTAGGGCCGATTTCCGAGCTCGGGATTCAGCTAAGTTTTAGAATTTGAACAGCTGGAGAATTTGAAAAATTGACTTTCCGAAACGGGGCGTGGTCGCAGTCCACGTTTAAATTGAATTTCAAAAAATCTGGTGTGGCGCACTCACACAACTTTCCTTGCCGTTATGAAAATTCATCACCTGACGCTAGTGATCCCACGCATCTCAAAGCTACTATTCAAAGATTTGAGTCAGCTGGTGACAGGGCAATAACGCTGGAGACACACATGAGGTCTGCTATCTCTTCATAGTGAATCATTTAATAGAATCAACAATAAATTGCAATTGAATAATCATATTTTCTCGAATTTAAAGCTTATTTTAAATTTTAGGTGAAAATGTTACTGAACATTAATTGTAGAGATTTTCATTCTCAATCTACTCTACTTGATTTTTTTTGTTTCAATTGTATCTGAAGCCTGATAATTGGGAATCTATCTGCATTGATGGGGCGGAGCTCCTGAAATTTTTACAGATATGGGACTTGTAGCAGTTGATAGAGCTTATCGATGACTATTTAGGTATTAATTTGATCAAAATCGTTGGAGCCGTTTCCGAGAAAATCACGAAAAACCCTGTTTTTGCCAACATTTTCGCCATTTTAGCCGCCATCTTGAATTGCATTTGATCGAAATTGTTTGTGTCGGATCCTCATAGTGTAAGGACCTTAAGTTCCAAATTTCAAGTCATTCCGTTAATTGGGAGATGAGATATCGTGTACACAGACGCACATACACTCATACACACACACACACACACAACACACACACACACACACACACACACACACACACACACACACACCACACACACCACACACACACACACACACCACACACCCCACACACACCACACACACACACACCACATACAGACCAATACCCAAAAATCATGTTTTTGGACTCAGGGGACCTTGAAACGTATAGAAAACATGAAATCAGGGTAACTTAAATTCTTCTGGAAAGCAATTCTTTTCTTGCCTATGGTAATAGGGCAAGGAAAGTAAAAACTAGATAATTGAACACAAAATAAAATGAAGAGGGAATAATGTAAAGTTTAAGCTATTTTGAATTATTTAGGAATGTTTAATTGTTCAAGGAAAAACGTTTCCAATTATAGAAATGAGAAAATAAAAAACTGCAACTACTGTTATAAAAACTGCGACTACGCCCCGTTTCGGAAAGCCAATTTTCTGACTCCAGCTGTTCAAATTCTAAAGCTTGGCTAAATCTCGAGCTCGGAAACCGGCACTTAATGAAATTTGCAACATAAATAAACTGTGAAAGTTATTTACACTTAAAAAGACCTTAGCTTTCGAAATAAATCGATTTTTTCATATTTTTTAAAAAATGTCAATAACCAGAAAACTATCAGTCAAAATTTAATTCTATGGATAGAGTAGAATAGAATAGAATGACTGCCTTTATTTTATACCTGGGAGGGCGAAGTTAGGGCGCAGTCGGCCCTCTCTTACACTTAACCCGCAATAGATATGGGTGGAAAGAAGAATAAAGTTACAATACGATGGAATTCTTCCTCTCATATAAGAGGATATCTTCCTTTTTCAAACCATATTAGATTTTGAATGATAGTTTCCTAGTTATTGACGCTTTTAAAAAATATCGACATACTATAGTTTGTGTAAAATAAGTTGAGACTTGGCCCTCCATCCGAAGAAATTACAGGGTTGCCAAATCGTGTAAAATCGCAACTTTCTCAAATTTCCAATTCAACGTCAGAATTGGATGTAGAGTATCATCCCCGATATCCCAGTAGTACTAAAAAAGCTCCAGGGTTGAAAGATTGGAAGGAAATTCGATTTTTATGATAAAATTGGAACCATCGCGAATATTTGTTTCTCTTTGGAATTCCACTTCTCTCAGCAGAATCATGGGGCGTCGTAATGCGTAATAATTTTAAATCAAATTAACGGGGAGAATGTCTCCTTTCTATTAGTGTTTGGATTATTTTCATTCGACTCATAGTTATTTTTTAATTAATGATTATGTTCGTCAATGTCGAGACATTTCGAGCAAAAACATGGAATTTTCGACATGCTAGAAACTTTTTTGTTTCAAACGATAAGTAAGTGGTGAAAGCGAGAAAGTTTCTCAGAATCAATTGCAATTATTTTCCCAATTATCAAACGTACTCGTTTGACAATTTGGCCTCAGACTCGTTTGACAATTTGGCCTCAGACTCGTTTGACAATTTGGCCTCAGACTCGTTTGACAATTTGGCCTCAGACTCGTTTGACAATTGGCCTCAGACTCGTTTGACAATTGGCCTCAGACTCGTTTGACAATTTGGCCTCAGACTCGTTTGACAATTTGGCCTCAGACTCGTTTGACAATTTGGCCTCAGACTCGTTTGACAATTTGGCCTCAGACTCGTTTGACAATTTGGCCTCAGACTCGTTTGACAATTTGGCCTCAGACTCGTTTGACAATTTGGCCTCAGACTCGTTTGACAATTTGGCCTCAGACTCGTTTGACAATTTGGCCTCAGACTCGTCTGACAACGTTTGACAATACAAGAGCGTATTTTGGTCTCTCAGGATTTTTAAAGTCGAGGATAGCGGCTGAATGGTGTGCCACCATATGCCATCAATAGCTAGGATCAACAAAAACAAAATACAGAACTAGTGAAAAATTCAGTAACTGCAATTCAGCGACGCCCCATGATTCTGAAGAGAAGTTATATTCAAGAGAAAAAGAAATCTTCGCGATGTTTCTAATTTTATCATAAAAGTTAAATTTCCTTTTAATCCTTCAACCCTGAAACTTTTTTAGTACTACTAGGATATCGGGGATGATATTCTACATCCAATTCTGACGTTGAATTGGAAATTTGAGAAAGTTGCAATTTTACACCACTTGGCAACCCTGTAATATCTTCGGATGGAGGGCCAAGTCTCAACCTATTTTACAAAAATCATAATAGATTTCGGAGGGAATGAAGAACATTCCAATATGAAGAGCACATCCTTTGGTATGAAGAAGTCTTGATCTCCATTTATTTCCAGTTGTTATATTAAATTAGGCCGATGGTTTGACTGAGGGGGAGAGAGAGAGAGTGTGTGTTTGAGAGAGAGAGAGAAGGATTAGATTAGATTCCTTTATTTATGTATGCTACAATGATTACTGGCTTATACACTAATTAACATTAAATGACGATAATGATAGTTATTCAAAGAATTTTACAAAGTATAATTAATTAATCAATGAGAATAAAGATTGAATGCAATTAGAATAACGATAATATAATAATGTGATGTAACTTCATAAATCGGCGGTGTTTCAACAAATAATTGTCGATTCTCTAGAAGGATATAAAATATCCTTCCCATTAACACACGACCGGGTTGTGATGAATTAGAGCTGTTGGGAATTATAACTCCCATAACGAGTAATGTTCGAATAAAAACTCTACTCAATAAGTTAAAAACTAGTTGATTTGAATCTTAGAATAATGGGATGAATGTATGAAATTAGAGTGAGTAAAAGTGAATACAATATTGCATTGATAATTAAAATTAGATAAATAATGGAACAAACCTTATAGGGTGGGATTTGAATTAAAATTCTAGAAATTGATTGAGACAATATACAATACTAAAGAACAGAAAATCTTGAGATGGGAAGATGAATATGTATTATGTAGAATGGAGATGGGATGTGGAAAATGGATGAATGAATGGAATGAAGAATGGAAAGGAAGGGAGATTAGAATATTTTTTTGTCATGCAGTGCTCTAGGGTTGGACAGACTCAGTCATTTCCTCTATGAGATAGAGAAATGGAGAGATTGATTGATTGATTGATTGATTGAGTACTTTATTTATGTAGATTACAATATACTGGCTTATACACTTATATACAATAGCTTACAATACAGCAAAATTATAGATGAATTTACATAATATAGACTAAGAAAATAATTATTGAACTGTCTATGATATGAAAAAGTAATTTGTAATATAATAACTATAGATATTATATTGTTATGCATCTACATAAATTGGCGGAGCTTTGGACATATCAATGTCCATTTCTTCGGAAAGAATATTAAAAATATCCTCCCCACTAACTCTCTACCAAAGAGAGAGAGAGAGAGATGAAGCGAAAACAATTTTATGTCAATGATGGATGATCTCACCTTGTGTTTAGGAATTTGTCATGAATAACCTTGCGCATGAGCATTCACTCAAGAATACTGATTATCTGAATGCACTTCTCAGTAAACAAATACGTATTCAAAAGTAGTTGCAGAGTTTTATTAAGTAAGCTATAACCGTCCTTACAACAGCATGACATAACTGTTGCGGTTGCATTACTATAGTGAGGTCCACGTTATAATGGCAGTCGATAAAGATAGGAGAAAAACGTTGCCGATCCTCTGTCTTGTCAATGCCTTCTATAGACGGTAGCTGATACAGGTTTATTGATGTAATATTAACTGTTCATTCTCGTTTAAAATAATCAATTATATTTCAATGAGCAAGAAATTAAAACCTTTTAATAATTTCATAATGAATTCACATAATTAAGATGAAATATTTTGTTGATTAATTATTAACTTTATATTG
Source organism: Nilaparvata lugens (assembly GCF_014356525.2). Taxonomy (NCBI): domain Eukaryota; kingdom Metazoa; phylum Arthropoda; class Insecta; order Hemiptera; family Delphacidae; genus Nilaparvata; species Nilaparvata lugens. Next base: position 487 of record NW_024093359.1, on the reverse strand, counting down.
TTAAAAGACGATCTGGCAATACAGAAAAGCGAGAAAGAGATAGCGCTATCCGCTTTGTTGAAAGATAGACAAGGATAGCAATACCATTACTAATCAAACACTGCCATTATAAAGTAGACCTCACTAGAGCTCCAAAACGTTGACAGTAGTTGTCGTAGATCGTTTTTTGACAAGGCAGAATTATTATCATTTAATCAGCTGGAAAATTCATTGCATGCAAAACTACAACAGTTTTCCCATTTATCGATTCATAACATCAGCTGAGGCTATTTGGGAGCTATCACACAGATAGACCTTCATGTACTGACACATGATTTCCACCTACACATTTACATCAACGAACAGCTGATACGGGTTGAGATATCAATGAGTGGTTTTCGCCATTCATTTTCTCTTGGAACTCTGTATCGAAATCATGTATCACATGACCATCTTTTCATTACCAAAAATGAATTTGGATTCATATGAGGGTCAATAATGTAAATGA
>NW_024093358.1:0-12521 GCF_014356525.2 Nilaparvata lugens | reverse complement strand
TCCATAATTGACAATACCAATGTCAATGTAAATGACAAATGTTGATTGACAATGTCAATAATGACAATTATTTGACAATGCTCAAATAATGTGACAGTGTTTAATGTTCAATAATACTTGACAATGTCCATGAATTGGAAAAAGATGAGTAGTTTACCTTATAACCAGGACCTAACCGATGCATAGCACATATCTGATGAGTGGTAAGCGCTTCGCTGAACAGATAAATGGCCGACATTTGTCCACAAAAACTCGCTCTTCGTCTAATTCGGTGTCGCGCCAATGTAGCACTTATCGAACGGCTGCAACACACAAAATATTATGTGAAAAATTTACAAATCATTCAGAAAACTTTTACAATTTATTTACAAAAACAGACTTTACATGCACTAAATAGATTACAGAGTTATTTGTACTGTATTGTGCTTATCATGTTTTGACTTTTGTTATTAGTAATATCCATTATACAGGTATTTCTCCACATTTTGTAAACTCCCTCTATTAAAGTAACTTGAAAATTGTGCCGGGCACTCTTTTTAATTCAGGCCTTTTCCCAAGTTATAATAGTAAATTTAATACGCAATAGACTAGAGCCATTATTGTAAGTGAGTTAGCGAAATAAATTATTTTCTCTCTCTATTATGAACGGCCATGACTTCGAGTTTCCCAGATAGATATTTAAAAATTGTGGCTCCGAGTCGTCGAGGAATGTAGATTATGGAATTATCTCTAAAACTTAGCCTTCCTGTCGCGACATAAAGTGCGATAAGTTGGAAAACAGCAAGCATTGAAATTATAACAAACTACCGATTTTGCAGTTACTATTTGGTCCAAAGGCTCTAGAAGCCACGCGACGATTGGTCAAATTGATTCCCTTCGCCCAATAGGAGACTTGTTTCTAAATACAGTAGTGGGGGGATTCCCCAGTCTAGGGACAGGTCTAGGGACGTAAGAGGACGTCGCCGTCAAGCCAAATTCAACCGGTAAAAGTTCACCGCCAAAACAAGTACTGTACCCCGACGATTAAGCAACGTACAGACCAACGAAAGTGCAGTGTAGTGAAACAAAGGTTCATTCGAGAATGTCAATCAAAAGTGGGGATTCAAAGTTATTATGAAATTGGTTAGATGGGTTACTATCGACGAAATTTGGGTTCAACGGGCTTTTCTTTCTTGAGTAATTTCATGTTGAAATAATTTTGTTATTTATGACTGATATTGTTTGGTTTTGTGACGTATTGCTATCTAAACGGGGATAGTAATGCGCCCCCGAATCAGATGAAGAATGTCAACAAAGTAACATGAAATTGTTGTTCGATTTTAGGTTGCCAATTTTATTGAAGCTGTTTGTATTTTCAATTATTTCAAATTGTAGTGTTATTCTATAGTATAAACCTATTAAATCAGGCATGGCAAGATTAATTGAAGTTCTTGACTCTAGCCCGTTCACCTGCATGATTAGGTATAGACTCAGGTATTTTCTAGATGTGTCGGCCTATTTCTAAATTCTAAATTTTATTCAAAATTATCTTCTTTATCACCTTAAAAAGAACAGGCACAAAATACTCTCGTGGTATATTGAAGTTTCAAACCAGTTGTTTGAGAATGCACATCATTTGAATAGTATTCAGAGGCTTTTGGGCGTACCGTCTACGTTTGAAACGCAAATATAGGTTTACTAGAATGGTCGCATTCATTATAATGTGTTAAGCTGCGTAGAGAAATACGCGCCTCCAATCCGCTCCGCGCACGATCCGCCCTCGTTCCGCCATCGCGCCGCAATCGCTTCGCCCCCGCTCTGCCTTCGCACCGATCATGAACGTTACAGGAGATGTTAGCTCTTCTCGCGTTCCACTCTTGCTCCACGGTCGATCATCAATCGCTCTGCTCGAGTGACGTTCGGTTGCGGAGCAGAGCGAAAGTCTGTACGCACCTTTACATTCCGGGTTTAAACCAACGGCTGATTCAATCTCCGTTTAAACTGGTGTAGTACATTTTTTGTGCCTTAGTCCACACATCTCTGTATAGAACTATGTGATTCATTTATTATTTACTAGCAGTTAACCCGTGCTCCGCCAATGGTCTAATTAAAAACTTGTCAAACTGAAAACTTGACGTACTGAAATCTTGAAGAATTTAAAATAGGCCTATAACCATCCTCGATTTATTAAAGCTGGCAGAATTAGGTGGATGGGGCACTTGCTGAGAATGGGTGATGGAAGGATTGCCAAATGTATATGGAGGGAAAGAATATATTATAGAAGAAGAAAAGGAAGGCCAAGGAATAGAAGGACAGATGACGTTGAGCATGATTTGAGAACGCTTAGAGTTCGAGACTGGAAAAGACAGGCAGTCGATCGGGAGAGATGGATTGATTGATTGAGTACTTTATTTATGTAGATTACAATATACGGCTTATACACTTATATGCAATAGCTTACAATACAGCAAAATTATAGATGAATTTACATAATATAGACTAAGAAAATAATTATTGAACTGTATATGATATGAAAAAGTAATTTGTAATATAATAACTAGAGATATATATTGTTATGCATCTACATAATTGGCGGAGCTTGGACATATCAATGTATCAATGGTCCATTTTCTTCGGAAACAATATTCAAAATTCCTCCCCCTAACTCTCTACCAAAACGTTAATTTAATAATTAAACTAAGGATTTATTTATTAATGGAAATATTGTAAAAGTTTTAAATAATATAAATATTTTAGAGAAAAAACAGAAAATTGATAGAGCAAAATAATTATATAGGTAGATAAGATCAAATTATTGATTAATAAAATGAAGTAGGCTGAAAGTAGATCAGGGTAATCAACTTTAAGTAATATACAGCAGTAGCAGTGGATAATTAAAATAACATGAGTTTATATAATATATATACAATCCATTCTATAACAGGTTTAAAGGTTTGTATTTGTGGGATGGGTGGGGGATGGTTGTCATGTGATCGTTCTAGGCCAGACAGTTTCAGTCATTTGTTCCAAAAGATGTTTTTTTTTAAGTCAGGATGAAGCTCGCTCGGCTCTCGATGGACCGATAGAAACAGAAGTGCATTCCATGCATGACAGGCACTGACTAAGAAGGATTTTGTGAAAATAGTAGTTCGATGATTGGGTATCCTTAAAGTAGCCTACTTTCTCCGGTTCTAGTATGTGAAGCATCTATCCTGCTACCTTCAGAGACAAATTTGAAATCATCTTTAAAATAGTTCGGATTACCGTATTTCAAGATATCTCTAACAAGCTTGACTATTCGAAAAAGCCTTTGATCGGGAAGCTTTAATGTTGAACTAGTAATGTGGGCTGGGGTGATATGGGGTGATGGAGAGGCTTTGTGAGGGAGGCCAAGGGTTGTAGCGACCTGTAGAGCTGAGGAGTAAGTAGGTATAGCCATCCTCGGTAAATTAAGGATCTTTATGCAACATTTGAATTTAATCAGTTGAGTAGTTGAGAAGTGATGATGCGTCATTCATGAATTTCCTATCCCATACGTATAAAGCCAGTTCTTTACTTTATTGTATAATAAAGTAATATAACTAAACCTACTATAACATGGTACGCCATTATAGTGGAGTAGGTCAATTTCCACACAGAAAACACTTATCATGTAGAAGACACATTATAAGATATTTATGAAACTAACTATTGTATGCAATATTGTAAACTATGTAATATTTTCTGTAATAATAGTAGTTTTAGTTTTTTTGGGGAATAAACATTTATTTAATTGATTTATTCATTCACTTACTAATTCATTAATCCAATTAGGCCTATAGAAAAAAAATTAAAGCGCAGATCCTACACTTCTAAACCCTTTATAGTTTTCCACCCTACTCCTGTATTTGGCATGTTTCAACCAATTTAACCCAATTCTCCTCCTCCTCCTCCTCCTCCTCCACCTCCTCTTCCTCCTCCTCACCACTCATTAATTGATACTGATTGATAATTGCAGGAGCGTGTAATGGAATATTGATCAGTTTACACATTGTATCTCAATTTTCAGATTAACTGACACTTCAATTATCTGCGCAAATTGGTTTCGGCTGGGAAGAATATGATAAAATCTCTAAAAAACGAAAATTGTTATCAAAATTCTCCATTGATAGGTAATTCACTTAATTGCGAAAGGAGAAACATGTATGTCAACTAATTGCTGTGGAGATTGGGTTTTATGAGCATATACATAGCAATTAAAAGAGGGAGAGGGATGATGGAGAAGTCGATGGAAAATGGGAGAAAAGTGGGTGGAAATTGGGAGAAAAGTGAGTGGAAAATGCATGAAAAATGAGTGGGAAATGGAGGAAAAGTGGTTGGAAAACGGAGGAAGGGTGAGTGGAAAATGAAGGAAAAGTGGGTGGAAAATGGGAGAAATGAGGGTGGAAAATGCAAGAAAAGTGTGTGGAAAACGGAGGAAGGGTGAGTGGAAAATGGAGGAAAAGTGGGTGGAAAATGGGAGAAATGAGGGTGGAAAATGCAAGAAAAGTGTGTGGAAAACGGAGGAAGAGTGAGTGGAAAATGGAGGAAAATTGGGTGGAAAATGGAGGAAAAGTGGGTGGAAAACGTAAAAAAAGGGGGGTTCACAGGGGAGAGAAATCTATTAAGTGAGTTAATTGAAAAGTCACTTGCATTTAATGAAAACATGACTCGATTGTGATCGCACGAGAGATAATTGATTCTAAGTGAATTTGTACTCGATTCCATTAACAAATAACAATACTATTATCAATAATAGCTTTATTTCTATCATATGGAACGCTTCTAAATGATATGTTATCATCATTATCTATCAGCATCATCAACTGATAAGAATTTATCAATTATTTAATTCATTGTTACGGAGGATAAGGTTACGACCCACCTATGTTATCGTATGTTTTTGTTTTATATTAATATATTGATTTTGTATGTTTGTGAATTAATATTATACCATATCATCATCATGCGTATGGCTTTCCTGGCAGGAGACCCCGCATGGGTGTTCCGCCCTGCCGAAAGACCAAGTCTCTCTCATATAAAACTATGTCCAAACCTCCGCAATTTATGTAGATGCATAACAATATAATTATTATCTATATAATATATTATTTATTACAAATTGCTTTTTCATATCATATACAGTTCAATAATTATTTTCTTGTCTATATCATGTAAGTAGATAGTATGATGACAGAGCTAGAGCACTTTTGGAGTGGCTAATATGCTTTTTTTTTCAAATCATTAAAATTAACTCATTTTTACTAATTTTCGATAAAATCATTACATTCTAAGAGAAAATATCATTTTTTATGAATATTCATAAATAACTCAAAATTCATAATCAAAAATAAGTCAAAAAAATCACTGTTAAGTATCAGAAAAATTTTTTGGAGTGACTTATTTTCAACAAAAAATTGGAAAATATCATTGAAATTTAATAATTGAGAATCATTATAAATTTTAAAAAATTATGAAAATTCTCTCATTTCTATATAGGATTTTATCATCATCTAAACCTAATAAAACTATTTTTATTTTAAGTTGATTAAATTCTTTAATAGATTTTTCATCAAACATTTCTAAATACTTTTTTGGTAATATGTTATAAATTCTTCTAATTCAACTGACATGAAACATCATTTTTTGTTTTGATTTTTTTAATTTTAAAACTTCATATTCTTTATTAATTCTAACTCTTTTATTTTTTTAATTATCTTAATTTTCCATAATTATTGAATTGTTTATTAATGAAGACATTTTTATATTTCTATTATATGGAAAAAATTTTAAGATATTTTAATTTTATAAATCATTAAATTGAATGTTTCAATTTGTTCATTTATTAAAAAAATTTTTTAATAAGAAAAATACATCCATCATCTTGAAAAATTACATTTTTTATTAAAAAAAAAGAAAAAAAACAAAAACTCCAAATGGAAATATGATCATATTTTTTTATTAAAAAAAAAAAAAACAAAAAAAAACAAAATACTCCAAATGGAAATATGATCAATTGTTTTATTAAACAAAAATAATCCAAATGGAAATATGATCATATTTTTTTATTAGAAAAAAACAAAATACTCAAATGGAATAGTCATATTTTTTTTATTAGAAAAAAAAAGAAAAAAAACAAAATACTCAAATTGAAATATGATCATAGTTTTTTTATTAGAAAAAAAAAAGAAAAAAAACAAAATACTCCAATGAATATGATCATATTTTTTTATTAAAAAAAAAAAGAAAAAAGACAAATACTCCAAATTGAAATATGATCATAATTTTTTTTATTAGATAAAAAAAAAAAAAAAACCAAAATACTCCAAATTGAATATGATCATATTTTTTTTATTAGAAAAATAAAAGAAAAAAAACAAAATACTCCAAATTGAAATATGATCATATTTTTTTTATTAGAAAAAAAAAAAAAAAACAAAATACTCCAAATTGAAATATGATCATATTTTTTTTTTATTAGAAAAAAAAAGAAAAAAAACAAAATACTCCAAATTGAAATATGATCATATTTTTTTTATTAGAAAAAAAAAAGAAAAAAAACAAAATACTCCAAATTGAAATATGATCATATTTTTTTTATTAGAAAAAAAAAGAAAAAAAAAAACAAAATACTCCAAATTGAAATATGATCATATTTTTTTATTAGAAAAAAAGAGAAAAAAAAACAAAATAATCCAAATGGAAATATGATCATATTTTTGTTAAAGGAGTTAAACAAATTTAAAACAAGATATAGAAATTATTAATAAAAAATAAAAATCCAGTTGTTATTCCTTATAAAATAGAAACATTATTAATTAATTTACCAAAAATGTTAGAAGAATTAAAAAAAAAGAACATTATTTATTCTAGTTTAGATAAATAATCGATATAGGAGAATTAGGATTGATAAAACTAAAAATGTTATACCATTAGCTTTAAAAAAAGAACAAATGTTAGAAGTAAACTATATCCATTTACATAGAAGAAATAATTAGTTAATAATGCATATTAGTTTCTACTAAGAAAGATTACAAGAATTCATAATCTTAATAAATCTCATAATAAATCTTTAGGATATAATTTATTTATCCTTCTAATCTTCTATAAATTTATCAATAAAATAATATCCAAAGAAATAATAAGGTACTAATCTATTATTTTTTTCTAAATCCCAAATAATATAAACATTATAATCTAATAATTATATAATAAATACCATAATTCTTTATTTATTTTATTTTTGTTATAAAACTTGTACATCTTTTTTGTAGGTGCTAAATCTTTTGGAATTATTAATTTATACATTTATTATTTATTACTTTTATTATATAAAATATTTTAGAATAAATGGAAGAGATAAAAGATTATAACCATAAACTATTATCTTTATTTATGCTAATAAAACACATTACCAAAGGATTAGAGAAAGTATAAATAGATGAAGAATACCAAACAGAAAAATTGGATATAATATTAAAAAAAGATGGTGTGTTCTAATTACTTTATATGATCGAGAAGAAGATACATTTAAAGAGTTAAAAGAATTAGATAAAGAAGAAATATCTAATTATAAAACAAAATAATTAATGCTATTAATAAATGTTATCCAGAAGATAAAGATATTAAATTAGCTACAGGTAGTGGATTATATTTAGAAGATATTATTAAAAAAGTAGAATAATAAAAAGTTAATTATTTAAAAATGAAAAAAAAATAAAAAATGATAAATTGATTTAATAATGAATATTTAAATACAAGTGTTTATACATTCTTTTTAAAACTAAAAATACACAAATTACTTTGGAATGGTAATACTAAACATATTATTTAACATTAAACAACGTTAAACATTATAACAACGATAAATTAACGTTATTTAAACGTATTATTTGAACATTATTTTAACATAACGTTAATGTTTAATGTTCAAATAATACGTTCAAATAACGTTAATTATCGTTGTTATAATGTTTAACGTTGTTTAATGTTGAATAATACGTTTAAATAAGTAATTTATCGTTGTTATAATGTTTAACGTTGTTTAATGTTAAATAATATGTTTAGGTATTACCATTCCAAAGTAATTTGTGTATTTAGTTTTAAAAAGAATGTATAAACACTTGTATTTAAAATATTCATTTATTAAATCAATTTATCATTTTTTATTTTTTTTTTCATTTTTAAATAATTAACTTTTTATTATTCTACTTTTTAATAATATCTTCTAAAATATAATCCACTACCTGTAGCTAATTTAATATCTTTATCTTCTGGATAACATTATTAATAGCATTTATTTTTTGTTTTATAATTAGATATTTCTTCTTTATCTAATTCTTTTAACTCTTTAAATGATCTTCTTCTCGATCATATAAAGTAATTAGAACACAACCATCTTTTTTTAATATTATATCCAAATTTTCTGTTTGGTATTCTTCATCTATTTATACTTTCTCTAATCCTTTGGTAATGTGTTTTATTAGCATAAAATAAAGATAATAGTTTATGGTTATAATCTTTTATCTCTTCCATTTATTCTAAAATATTTTTAATAATAAAGTAATAAATAATAAATGTATAAATTTATAATTCCAAAAGATTTAGCACCTTACAAAAAAGATGTACAAGTTTATATAACAAAAATAAAATAAATAAAGAATTATGGTATTTATTATATAATTATTTAGATTATAATGTTTATATTATTTGGGATTTAGAAAAAAAAATAGATTAGTACCTATTATTTCTTTGGATATTATTTTATTGATAAATTATAGAAGAATTAGAAGGAATAAATAAATTATATCCTAAAGATTTATTATGAGATTTATTAAGATTTATGAATTCTTGTAATCTTTTTAGTTAGTAAACTAAATATATTATTATTAACTAAATTTATTTCTTCTATTGTAAATGGATATAGTTACTTCTAACATTTGTTCTTTTTTTAAAACTAATGGTATAACATTTTTAGTTTTTATCAATCCTAATTCTCCTATATCGATATCTTATCTAAACTAGAATAAATAATGTTCTTTTTTTTGATTCTTCTAACATTTTTGGTAAAATTAATTAATAATGTTTCTATTTTATAAGGAATAACAACTGGATTTTATATTTTTTATTAATAATTCTATATCTTGTTTTATAATTTGTTTAACTCCTTTAAAAAAATATGATCATATTTCCATTTGGATTATTTTGTTTTTTTTCTTTTTTTTTCTAATAAAAAAAATATGATCATATTTCAATTTGGAGTATTTTGTTTTTTTTCTTTTTTTTTCTAATAAAAAAAATATGATATTTCAATTTGGAGTATTTTGTTTTTTTTCTTTTTTTTTCTAATAAAAAAAATATGATCATATTTCAATTTGAAGTATTTTTTTTTTTTTTCTTTTTTTTTCTAATAAAAAAAATATGATCATATTTCCATTTGGAGTATTTTGTTTTTTTTTTTTTTTTTTCTAATAAAAAAAATATGATCATATTTCCATTTGGAGTATTTGGTTTTTTTCTAATAAAAAAAATATGATCATATTTCCATTGGATTATTTTGTTTTTTTTTTAATAAAAAAAATATGATCATATTTCCATTTGGAGTATTTTGTTTTTTTTGTTTTTTTTTATAAAAAAATATGATCATATTTCCATTTGGAGTATTTTGTTTTTTTTCTTTTTTTTTTATAAAAAAATGTAATTTTTCAAGATGATGGATGTATTTTTCTTATTAAATAAATTTTTTAATAAATGGAACAAATTGAAACATTCAATTAATGATTTATAAAAAATAAACTATCTTAAAATTTTTTCCATATAAATAGAAATATAAAAATGTCTTCATTAATAAAACAATTCAATAATTATGGAAAAATTAAGATAATTAAAAAAATAAAAGAGTTAGAAATTAATAAAGAATATGAAGTTTTAAATATTAAAAAAATCAAAACAAAAATGGATGTTTCATGTCAGTTGAATTAGAAGAATTTATAACATATTTACCAAAAAAGTATTTAGAAATGTTTGATGAAAAATCTATTAAAGAATTTAATCAACTTAAAATAAAATAGTTTTATTAGGTTTAGATGATGATAAATATCCTATATTAGAAATGAGAGAATTTTCATAATTTTTTAAAATTATAATGATTCTCATTATTAAATTTCAATGATATTTTCCAATTTTTTTGTTGAAAAATAAGTCACTCCAAAAAATTTTTCTGATACTTAACAGTGATTTTTTTGACTTATTTTGATTATGAAATTTTGAGTTATTAGAATAATTCATTGAAAAAATGATATTTTCTCTTAGAAAGTAATGAATTTTATCGAAAATTAGTAAAAATGAGTTAATTTTAATGATTTGAAAAAAAAGCATATTAGCCACTCCAAAAGTGCTCTAGCTCTGTCATCATACTATCTACTCATGTAAATTCATCTATAATTTGCTGTATTGTAAGCTATTGTATATAAAGTGTATAAGACAGTAATATATTGTAATCTACATGAATAAAGTACTCAATCAATCAATCAATCATGTAAGTGAACTTATAAGCCATATTGGGTTTGAAGTTCAATAACTAGAAATTTTCACTTCCACTTTCACTCCCGATTAATAATTTCCATACTACGAAGTCCGAAAGCGATAAGAACCTTATTCTCAACACATTTTCACATAAGAAATAATAAAATAAAATATTGTACCATAGTATTTATTTGATGGTTGAATAGTGGACTTAGTGGAAATACGATTTACATTGGATACATTTAGTTAGGCTACTTTGAGTTTTCATTTCTCTAAATAAATAAAATAATCAAACAATAATGCAATTACTGAACATCATAGAAAACAACTAACAATACATGAAATGGAATTCAACATTTCAATAAACCACCATCATATTAATTTGATGATTGGATTGTACAAGAAGTTCAACATGATCACGATTGAATGTTTCTCTTAGTTCTCATTCCTTTGAATTGCTCAAAAATATTGATCAAACAATGTCAATAGTGCTATATCCTCATATTGTTATAGATAAGGTTAATTTTAAGTTCAAATTTAAGTTTGATTTTTGGTCCTTCAAAATTATTCCTTTAAAATGTGACTATTTACTATTTTAGTGATAATAATGTGAATATATTCCTATGTTTGGTTGAAACATCTAAATTTAATCATCTACATTGTGAAAATAATAAATTGAAGACTGAAAATTTTGTGAAGTGAAGAACTACAAGACTTAACCTATTTTGGACTATATGTAACCTTATATAAATTTGGGAGAGGAATAGCACAAGGTTACCTTATTTTTTCTCTCCCTATAATTTTGATGATGTACTTTTTGTATGAATCAATAAAGAATTTAATAAAGATACCTAAATGGTGCTATCAATAGTGCTATAACAACTTGACTACCAAACATCATCGCCTTTTGGAAGAAAACTGAAATTCCAAATTTCAATTTGATTTTTCTAAAACCTTTGTTTGATACCTTCCAATTCATGTGCATTTTCAAAAAATATGACTACATAAAATAAATGAAGGATCAGCTACAGTAGTAGGCTAATAACTTTCAATTTTAAAAAGTTATCAATTGTTTTTGATTGAAGTTTAAACTTAATCATTTGTTGAGACTAGCCATGCCATTTCCGTACTGGATGCCAGTTGTCCGTGACAAGGCATTTTATCTCACTCTTTGTCCAACGGTTGTAGATGTACACAATCGCTATCATATACCACTGCAACAAACACATACAAAATATTTAAAACACTGAACAGTATTTAATAGGTCTATATTCAAACTGGCCACGAAATGTACGAAAAAAATGTTTGACTCATTCAAAATAAGAAGATTGGATCTTGAAAGTATGGATTCCGTTAGATTGGTTCTTGAAAGTATGGATTTCCAAGCAGAATTTCACATTGAAATATCACGTTGTTAGAAGAATAAAAATGTTTCAATCATTCTAATTATTTATGTATTTATGTATTTAATCATTCAGAATTACACAACTTACAGAAAAGTACCACAGGCTTATAAGCCCAAAACGGTTCCAATTCTAATTTATACAACAGTCCAAATGTAGCTTATAAAGATTGGATGATGAGAGTATGGGTTTCAGTGCAGAATTTCTCATTGGCCTCTGTCACATCGTTAGGAGTAATTGAGTTATAGCCTACTTAAGTATAACCACAGGAAAGAAACACTACTTATGCTTATTCCGTGATATAACCATAGAGAGAAAAAAATAGCGTGAGAAATATGCTATTGTTTCTCTATGGTATAACTTTGTTTGGGTCTGAGTTATACTCATTGAAATATTACATTAGAAATATACTAAGTTATCAAATATTAACATGTTTTTACTATTGGATTGTAGTGTATCTATTCTATCATAAAATGAAATATTTACAAATGCATTCAATCGAATGGTCAGAACCCCTGAATTATCAATATCCTGATACAGATTTATTTATTTCATTGACAATATACAAATCACATTATAATATGATGGGAGAGACAA
>NW_024093357.1:0-13706 GCF_014356525.2 Nilaparvata lugens | reverse complement strand
GCTGAAACTTTACATTATTTTCTCTTTATTTTATTTTGTGTTCAAATTTCTAGTTTTTGAAATTTAATTCAAACGTGACTTGACACTGACTACGACTACGCCCCGTTTCGGAAAGCCAATTTTTCTTACTCCAGCTGTTTAAAGTCTAGAACTTAGCCAAATCCCGAGCTCGGAGACCGGCCCTAAGTTGATTAACAAATACAATGGAAATATAAAACAGCAATATAGTCACAACATTTAGCAAACTATAATGAATAGTTTTTAATTTAGCAAACTATAATGAATAGTTTTTAATTTAGCACTATAATGAATATACTAGCCTTAACAGATATCACAGCCGATATCATCATACGTTGATGAACGATAACGTTAAATAAAACAAACAAAAGATAAACTACTAAGAATTGGGAGGACTTATTTTTTTTTTTGAACTTATCTATGGAATAAACTTCATCTAATGGAAGAATGATTGTCTTCTTTAATGAATATGATCTTGAAATTGTAAATTCATTATTGTAATGTATTTTGCCAACACACAAGGAATTTTATGTTGGCAGTGCCAAGTATTACAGTGATGTTATTGCTGCACTAAGGTACATCAATGTTATTTATATTGTATTGTAAAAATATGTATTTGTAATTTTTGGCAATAAATTCAATTCAATTCAATTAGAAGCGGACTGATCATTGTTATCAGCAGCTACAAAGTCTTCAACTATTAAAAAAACAACAACTATGATTACAACTATTTTATCTTGTACGAGGTGAGCGATCAGTGAAATTATGTCGCTAGTTGTATCAAAGCTCAATACAGCATTCTGTAATTTAAACAAGCATAAATTAAAGCATTAAGCTTTCTTGTAGTATTTAGATGTTCATTAAAGTAGCTATTCAAAAAATCCTTGTTAGGAGTAGAACACAAGATTTACTCAAATGATTCAATGAATTTGGATGAATTTGGATCAAACATTATGCCTTTGAGCCAGTGATATAGCATTGGTGATTCCATTGTTGAAAATGTGTCAGACGTAACCTGCTTGGGTTGACAAGGATTCTTCATGGAATGCGCAGACTGATGGTCTGGAAACATACTTAGCAGTAATTTATTTTTTTGAGAAATTTAATCAATTGTGTCCAAATGAGACTTGAAAGAAACCCTATACTATGCACAAATATATATTCTCAAATTCATACGGAATAGAGTTGTGGGATAAGTCCTTGTACAGAGCTTGCTAACAATTTCACTCTGCAAAAGCGCGCCATTAGCTACAAAGCAGGTTTGGGTTTAAATCATCCTTGTCTTTAATTATTCATTTATTTTGTAGCACAAACAATACATAGATCAGAGAAGAAAAAACAGGCTATTGCCCAAACTTATCCAATTTTCTAATTTAGTTTCAAATTGTCCAAATATTTAGACATAGGCTATGTCCATTTCAATTTCTACACCAAATCCAATCTTAAAATATAAATTTGAATAAAACAAACAATTTTAAATTTGGATAGATTGATAATAAAACATTCGTAAAAACATGAAACAAACTTTAAATTCACAAAATAAAGAATAAAATCACTTTAATTTTGAGCTCGAAAACATCACATTTTGTCGAGATGTTTTCAAAAATCTGGATGTTCTTACTCTACCCTGTATTTCATTTTAAAGTAATATTATTTGTGGTGAAGAATATTGGCAGCTTCACAACTAATGCACAGAAATAGAAATTACCTTACTATTCAGCCTCACAGACTTACACTATATGAAAGAAGACCAGTTATATAGGGATTTAATTTATAAGAAATTTACCGAATTATCTAGATCACAGTCTCACAGACTTACACTATTTGAAAGGAAGACCGGTTATGCAGGATTCAATTTATAAGAAATACCGAATTATCTAGATATTATCTAGATCACAGTCTCACAGACTTACACTATTTGAAAGGAAGACCAGTTATATAGGGATTCAATTTATAAAAAACTTACCGAATTATCTAGATATTAGAAGTACTAATTTTAAGAGAGATTTATTGGAATATCTAATTGTAAAATTTTGTATAGTGTTGATGATTTCCAAGTATGATCACTCATGTGTGATATTGTATTTTGCATTATTTGACGATATTCAACTGTATGGTTTGTTGTATTGTGTTGACTGAATATATTTTATTTGGAGAATAACTGACCTCCTTTATTGCAGGAGTCAGTGACCAGATTGCACATGGAAAACAATGCGGCGGTGCTGGCTGAGTCGACTCCACCCACTCAACGGCAGAAAAAAGCCGCCTTGTCCCGAACGTCTGTCAAAAATCAACACCTCAATATTGAATTCAATATTTTTTCAGGCAATGATTTCAATTATTTATTCTTATTAAACGAAAATCCAAATTAAATGCTGTAATTCACCCCGAAGACTTCTGCTACTGCAAATATTGACAACAGAGTAAACAGATAGATGGAAACTGACAGTGGTCAGCCCGGGAACTGACAAATAATTTTTGAATAGTAGCGCTCATCGAATTTCCATCTAGCTGTTTACCCTGCTGTTTATTTGCAGTAGCAGAAGTCTTCGGGGTGAATTACAGCATTTATTTTCGTTTAATATTATTATTAATTCTTAGCATTTGAATAATTGCAATATCTCAGTAATTTCCTCTGTAGATTTCAATTATTATCAAAAGTTTTTTTCACATGCGATTGAACAACTCATTTCTTTTCAAATAATATCATTTTTAAATACTGTAAAGTATGACATACAACTAAATTCGACTACTAGCAAGAATTATTGACACATTTACCAATTGCATGATGTTGAACATGGGAAATCCCTATTATATATTTGATATGCGTACTGCGGTCCGATGGTAGCAAGTATTTAAAAGACACTCCAGTGTTTAATGTTTAGTCCAGCTTAGGCCACAAACTCAAGTTCTGTCGTTAATTTGTCGAACACTTTAAATAAGGATGATATTTGATATGGGATAAATATATATCTTTTATTTGTAGAATAAAACCATAGTACCCTTTTGAGAAGCTTTTAATATGAAATAACCAATTAAAAACAACCAGTATCAATGTTCACATCATTCTCAAGTTTAAAAAAATAAATTGTTATGCCTATTTCAACAAATATTATTTTGAGTTTTTTTTAAAATATCTATATCTTTCAATTGGTTCCCTTAAGTAAGACCTTTAAATAGCTACTTTTAAAATCTCGATAGTAGAGGGAATTTAGTTTTTCAAAATTGAATTTATTATCCGGAAAAAAACAAAATACAAGAAAAATATTATAAATTTGTTCTTAATATTTTTATACTGTCCATTACAGATATAGCACCGATTATCCGGACATCCGTTATCCGAACGTCCGCTAAGTGATATAAAAAAATTTATATAGCCTTGAAACCTAACCTTTTACTGTACTTCTAATTGCTCCGCAGTACAATATTTTAATAATAGAAAATTTAAGTTGCTGCACCTTATTGAATTACACAACATGATGTCTATTGTAAGTAGAATGTGAATGAAATATTAGTGTATACAAGTCATATTACATACAACACGGACTAATAAGTACTTTAGGCCAGAATGGCCTAATGGTTTTAATTACGTCTACACTCAAGAGGTAGGGTAAAATCGACTTGAAATCCATTATCTGGATACTGTCATGCATCAATTAGTCCGGGTAAACAGTGCTCTACTAAATAACTATTTCTCAGTTTAAACAGCTAAAAACATATAATTAGAATAGAATATTTTATTTGTGTTTGTTCCCATGAAACATACTAAGAGGGTGGTATACAATTAATATAAAGTTACAGTGTCAATGTGAATTGTGAACTTGTAAAGCACAAGTATATTCACTGACAATTTAAAATTGGAAGATAACATGCTAAGCAATCCAGAAAGTTTTTCCAGTATAATCATCTCTTGAGAATTAAATCGCTCTAAATCATTCACAAATTGTCTATATTTCAAATAACCGGAGAAGTACGAGAAAATTCTATCCAATTTGTAGCCGAGTCAATACACAATAGATTTCTGTAGTTTTCCGAAAAGAGCGTGAAAGAGATTATTGTCAGCTAGTTGATTACACATGGTGCATATCTCCTCACTGAGAACGTCGCTGTGCATCCCTTATAGTAGATTGTAGAGTGGTTGGTGGGCTAATCTCAGTTGACTGATGAGGCGCCATTTTCCCATATATTTCTTCTAAAGCTCAAGTCAGCTCTCCGTGTCTAGACTGCTTATATGCAGAAAAGCCTATTGTAGCGTGAGTTCACTACCCGTTGATATCTATAAGGACTTTCTTATATTCTTCCAATATTCGAATTACATCTGTCCTGGTTTCATTCTATGTAGCTCATTCTCAAGTCCAGCACTACGAAGTTTTTGGTTTAGTGAGATATCCAATATAATTTCACTTTGTTTTCGGGCATCAAAACATATAATTAGAGGCTGTAGGTCTTTTGGTTTTTTTTTTGTAAACAAGATTATTTTTCGGATGATACTCCTAAAAGTGACAAAACCATATTAGGTTGAGAAAGAAGGATTTTTACACAAAGATAAAATATAAGATGCCATAGACCCGTTGTTATCTGTTCCTCAGGGGTGTGTGTTATCAACAGCATAAGATGAAGATAAATGCTACATTTTCTCTATGATTTCGTTCTACTGAGAGCTGACTTTTCTGTATGTTCTCATTCTAGTGTTGAGAGTTGAGAAAACATTGTGTTACCTGAGTAGTCCCAGAGCCAGCAAGCAGGGCCCATGGTGATCTCTTCCTCGGCGTGTGATGAACCCATTCGATCGGCCGCGACGCCATCAGCGACAGATTCCAGGAGCTCATGTCCGACAGGCCGAAGTCAACGTGATCCGCGGATACGAGGCACTGCCCCCGGACTGTGCGCCAGAGACCTGATGTGATTCCTGTAAGTACGGATGTCCTCCAAATCGACGGTGGCTACAGTCAATTCCTTGGAATGCAACCGTACAAATTAATGAAAGTGTTTAAATTACTGAATCATTAACACTCAATAATAAAGTGGAAGTCTTCATCCAAGCTTATGTAAGAATCCAAACCGATTGATTTTGAACCACAAGATTTCCAATTTCCACGATCTCATTGTACAGAATGATATCTTCCAAATAAAATATCTAAGTAGATCCAATGATCTAAGTAAGTAAACTTGTGAATACACAGGACAGTTATTATTTTGCTAGGTCCTACTTTTACATTCCTTACAGAATTTGTTTATACAGTTATCAAATTAACTAATACGAAAAATACAAAATAGAATAAGAAGATAGGAATTAATTTCATTTTATACCAAACATGGATATTTACACAATTGTTAAGAGTCCCTGTTTGTGGTTTTAATTAGCTTCATTAAGCAAGATTCATGTAGGTAGTGTTTAAATTTATACACCGTGTCCCACGAAGAGTTTTACACGTTTAATTTTATATTACTGCCCATCCATGCCACCGAACTTTTTAACATTTTTAGACAGTTTACAAATAGGTTCTGAAATATTCTGGGAAAATTTCAGCTCCCTAACCTTCGTAGAAACAAAATGACGACCTATTGGAAATTTTATTAATTCATTAAAATTTCTCATTTCTGGGAATTAATAATTTTGAATTTAACGCAGTTTACAAGTAGGTTCTAAAATATTCTGGGAAAATTTCAGCTCCTAACCTTCCCATAAATAAAAGGCGGCATATTGAAAATTTCACCAAATCGTTAAAATTTTCAATAGCCGCTATTTTGTTTCTATGAAGGTTAGGAAGTTGAAATTTTTCCAGAATATGTTTAGAACACTTTGTAAACTGTGTGAAATTTAAAAAAGTTCGGTGCATGAATGGGACGTAACATAAAATTAAACGTGTAAACCTGTTTGTGGGACACGGTGTATATTATGTTAAAATGATATTATAGACTAATGTATTTTAATCACTGAAGAGTATCAATAATTTAGTTAGTGGAAATGAGTTCAAAACACTTAGAATGAATAATATTCTGTATTAGTGACAAAGCTTATGAAGTCATTTGTGCCTATAATGAGATAATTAACAAATACAGACTGATATTTTCAACGTATTTTTTCAATTTAGTTCTGTTGAGTCAGATTGTCTAATGAGCTCATAGAAATTAAAAAAAAAAAAACAAATTATCAAGCTGACAAAATACAAAAAATAATTATCAAAATTGGATCTCTAGTAAAATAAATGAGAATAATTACATGATACATTCAATCATTACAGTTTCTGTAGAAACGCTTTTTAATTAAAAATACCAACCTTGATTTGATTGTCTTACATTTCGATTGGTATGAAAGCAAATATTATAATTCAAAGTAAACTCAGCACCAATCTATCAATTCAAAATATTTATTTATTTATTCATCATTTACAATCAACTTAAGGTCAAAGAAACAGGCTACAGTCAAAACTTCTTTTCATCCCAATTTCATAAGATAAATTGTCCAAATAAAGGTTATGTGCGACTTTCCAATTCTTCACTAACATTTCCACATTGAAACAAAACACAAACACTTGAAACAATTAATTTTGAATTTAGAGAGATTAAGATCCGAATTATAGGTGATTTTATTCAAGAATGGTTGCTCTTTGTTACCAGGGTAGCATACTCAGTAAGAATATAAAGTGCTTCTTCAGGAGCTAATTTATTTTAAAAATTGCAATATTATAGCCTTGTGTGATATATTTGAATACGGCATACTTACAACTTCCTCAACCGCAAACTGTCGACTTCTTTTGACGATTTCTCCATTGACAAGCTATGCAAGAGCACCCATTGAAGAACACCCCGCTGGCCATCACATCCTCTCAGGTTGCTAAACAGGTAGCCCACCTGCCTACAAAATACAATTCTCATCAAGTTTCAGCTACAAAATATATTTTCAATTATCTTCCCAAATTTCTATGATGATATAGGGTCTTTCAGTGGGACGGTATGATTTCAATAGGTGACTAAAGAGTTTCCCTGAACACTCCTACCAGAACTATCTCAGTCCAAAAACAACGAGTTCAGTTTGAATTTGATGGAATATGCTGAAAAATGTCATAGGAAAGATAAGAATTGCATAGATTCCAATGAAGGAAATTTATTAAAATTCGTTATTAAAAAATAATTTCATCATCTATTGTACTGTAAATGGCAACCTTTTCATTTCATATTCATGACCATTGAATTGGAAAAACAAATTTTCTTCCTGTTTGCGTCCTGTTTCATTCACAGAAAACTCACTAGTTTATACAAATTTCTGATTAAGTGGACTGTAATTTTAATCGATTTATATTCAATATATTCTGGCAGAACAAGACTAATGAATCCATTCATGATGCAATGAAAATCTCTATATTAAAACTTACCCCGGCTGATGATCTACGTTGCAAGTCAGAGTGATTTGTACCTATAGGTTTGGATGGTGAAAAGGTAAAGGAAAGAATTAAGGAAGAGAGAACTGTATATAAATCACTTGACCTCTGATGATTTTTGATGTAGCCAGGTACTGCATAGAGTTGTTGGATCATGTATGGATTTCTGCTTCTCAGTTTTACTATTTTCACTACTATTTTCAATATAAATACTCAAATTCTCACATGTACTTTAAAACCAATTACTCCCTTCTATCGGAGACATGAAATTACAATTAATATTTCCGAAAGAAATACAACAATCAACGAACGAGCCGACTGTCCTGTCAACGGAGACAGCTATGCGAACCGACTGAACGAAAACTACAAGTCAAGCATTAAGTCAATTACGCACTAGAGTGCGCCAGTTAGAGGGGAAGATTGAAAGCTAACTACTCAGCGCCAAACTCCAAATTCTAACGGCGTCAACACTCACTGACTGAAGAAAACAATGTTTGTGATTAATTTGTTTTTGAGACAGTAATAATGTTGTACATTGCCTGTTGAATTTAGAAATTCAACTTACCTTGAAAGTAGCCGATTTGATAAGATCGACAGTAATATAAGCTTTCCTCAACTCCATGTAGGACCCGGAACCGTTCACTATCAACTCAACGCCATCTTGGCACATTGGAATGTGTGAGCTGAACAACAAATGATATGAACACACAATTAGTATTTCAAATAATGATAAAACTACAAATATTTGTAAGGGAACTGATTTATTGGTGACGGGCAGTAAAAATCAATCTACAAAGGCATATTAGCAATTTGTGCATCTTGTATGCAAAACCGGTCATTGCCAAGGAAGGCAAAATATCGCATTCCCGAAATCATACGGTGACTTATAGCCAAACTGTATAACACAAACATTTTTCTGACATGCAAGCTTTCTGTTTCTGCTTTACAATAATAATCAAAACATTTCAATACTACAAGCATTTGCCATTTAAAAGCAAAAACCTAACCTACCCTCACCTTTGAAACCCTAGACGGATTTTCACAACAAAGTTGGGCCGGGCCGGGCCGACCCGAGCCGGGCAGAGCAATGCGATGGTGGTGGAACCCCACTCGAAGTTTCTTCATCTTTTAGTCGTGTTTATATTTTACTGTTTGGCTATAAGTCAGCTTGTAAATTCGGGGATGAGATATTTTGATTTTCCATAGCCAAACGAGATAGAACTTTGGCAAAACGTTTGCACATCAGTTCCTCGTAATATTTTCCCTCAACACCAAGTTATTATCACTTTTATGTTATTAAAGGAAACAGTACTGACACTGATTTTATCGTTTGGAATCGTTCGCAAAATACAGCCGTACACACGTGTTTTACCCACGGCTTGCAGGAATCACCTGTTTTTGCAAACCGTTCCCAGTTTCAATAATGATTAGTTTTGTGGCCAAGTGTTGGGAAATAGTATCTTACATCACATGGACGGGAAGGGCCTTTGAAGGCGAGAATGATGTTTCTAGTCTAGTTAGCCGAGACTAGAATTTTATTCGAGCCACTACAAAAGACATTCACGTCTAAGTAACAAACTCTATGTTTTGTCATAATAATCTAAAGAAGAATAATTGAGAAATAGAAAACATCACCTGCTTGTGCTGAAGTTACTACATGCATTCTATAAGCATAACCTAGTTTACAAATTCCGAATCAGGAATTTTGTGGAAGTTGACAAAACTTCCACCTGGAGCGCTGAAGGTGGTTTTTTTTGTAGCAGTTTTGCTGTTCCTATTTCGGAACTAGGAAACATACTCGACTGTAAAGAAAGCATATGGTTTCATTACAGTAGAGTATGCTGTAATGAGAATCATATGTTTATTTGTTCTGCAAACAGCTGTTTACCGGCTTGATTTCATGCATGGAAAACAGCTGAGATTGAATGACTTGAGAACAAATATTGAACAATGCTCTGATCCATCTAATAATGTATGATAAATCTATCTAATAATGTTAGTACGGCAAACATTATTTTTTTTGTGGTTTAAAGTGAACAGTTCAATATTTTCTATTTAGTTTGATTTCGTGTCTGAAGTTAAATGATCTGATACATTCAAAATTTTAGTTTGATACATTTTTTTGGACTCGAATATATGTATAAATCATTATTGTAAACTCTGTAAAAGCTCTAGTCTGGTTAGTTTAAATAAGGTTAAAGTTGTTTTTTAACCTGGATTGTATGTATTGTGCTATGAATAAATAATATCCATTCACATCAGGGTGGGACTCATAAGAGAATATAGTAGCAGTTGAACAAAGAACCATTGTGATGAACCATAAAACTGTGAATACATAAAATTGTAAATGTTGTAGGCGGAGTTGAGGCAAAAGTATTGACTTTAATTCGAGAATGATAAGTGAAGAAGATTAATTTTCAGATAGTTGATATAAGATATTTAGAATAATAATTATTGTTTTTTTTCTGATTGTCACATCTTTGTACTGTTTTCTGTGTTGGTTGGTGAAATAAATTGAATTAATGAATATTGGGATTACCGTTTATTATAAATGACAAGTAATAGTTAATTACCTGGCTGGATTCCATAGCTCTTCACATATTTCATATCCAATACAGGTATCTCTAGTTGCGAGACAGCATCACCAAACGCAACCACACTCTGTCCGGTGTAGGTCGCGATTATGCGCGGCAAGTAATCGTCCTCAACCTCGCGAGGCTGTTTCAATGAATCAAAACTCAACTTCAATATTATCAATGAATAGAATCTATCAATGAACATCAAACTACAATATCTATTATTCTTCAATGAACTATGCAGTTGATTCAATTCACACATGCACCGTTTTAACTGTTCAGATAAACTATTACTATAAATTATTCAGAAGAATTGACTGTAAAAATAGTTGAGAAATCTACAAATATACAAAGCAAGTGAACCTTTCTAGGATCATCAATGTATTCAATAAGAAGTGAAAATCCTGCACCAACGCCTTATTATGTTTCTCTCTCAAGTAATTCACTCTTATTGAATTGCTCAAATCGCAAATGGAATCAATTACGTGATTGGAACACAATGATAAGACAAAAGTAATGTGAAAAAATTTGACATTATTGTGTTATACTGAGATTCACGTTATAAGATCAGTGGAAAAGATAGGATCACAGAGTTGCCGATTCTCTGCGTTACCACTTCCTTCTAAAGTAGATGGCATGATTCAAGTCATCCCTTTAGAGTATATCTAATCTTAATTGTTCATTATGTATATATATAATATTAATTGTTCATTCTTTTTTATAATGATAAATTAATTTTGCTACTTAATAATTCTTTCGCATATCCAATGAAAGCTTATATATAGAACTAAGGACTTCTGCTACTGCAAATATTAACCGACGAACTGAATAGCAGAAGAAATTTGTAGTATGAAACTGTCCAAAAATTTCGCCCAGACAGGAAATCAAACCCGGTACTTCTCCGTTTCCGTCATAATATTACATCAATATTAATCAATAAAATATATTTGTCAACATTTAATAGCAAACTATCATAATAATTGAATTGTAATATCTTGGTAATCCTTAAATTAATATAGTCTAAAGACAATCTGGCAACAATGCTCAGCTAGAAAAGTATAGAGCTATGCAGCTATCTGCTTTGCCTGATAACAGACAAGGATGACAACACCAGAGTTAAACAGTGCTGACTATATACATGAATCTCACTATAGAGGCTTTAGTTAGCAGATTTTATAATTGAGATATTTTTTGAGTTAGAGCAGGTTTATGGCTTATTGACGGATCTCGAGTTCTTAAGGCTACCTTAACATGAACTTCACTAAAACAGAAATTTATTCAAGTCGAAATTTCAAAATTATAAATTAAGTTATTATTCCAGAGTAATTGTATTAGGAAACCTTCTTGGCTTTATTTCAGAAATTTCTTCTAATTCCAAGCTAATCCTTTTTTCAGGAATATTTCATCATATTCAAGAAATTTTTTTTCAAGATTAATAAAACTATTTCTCATATTCAAGGAAATTTGTTTCAAGCTCTAACCTGTTATATTAACCTGTATGAGAGCTTACCTTTCTCCATTCTGTGAACCATCTCGACTCTCGATAGTTTCCATTATCACACAACCTCATCTTCGGTCTAATAAGAAGGATTTTTCTGAAACAGAACACATTCCATAATTGAGAGACTGCTACAGTGAAGTCTACGTTATAATGACATGTGAAAAAGATAGGATCACAGAGTTGCCGATTCTCTGCGTTACTACTTCCTTCTAAAGTAGATGGCATGATTCAAGTCATCCCTTTAGAGTATATCTTAATCTTAATTGTTCATTATATAATATATATATTAATTGTTCATTCTTTTTTATAATGATAAATTAAATTTTGCTACTTAATAATTATTTCGCATATCCAATGAAAGCTATATAAATAGAACTAAGGACTTCTGCTACTGCAAATATTAACCGACGAACTGAATAGCAGAAGGAAATTTGTAGTATGAAACTGTCCAAAAATTTCGCCCAGACAGGAAATCAAACCCGGTACTTCTCCGTTTCCGGCATAATATATACATCAATATTAATCAATAAAATATATTTTCAACAATTAATAGCAAACTATCATAATAATTGGAATTGTAATATCTTGGTAATCCATTAAATTAATATAGTCTAAAGACAATCTGGCAACAATGCTCAGCTAGAAAAGTATAGAGCTATGGCAGCTATCTGCGTTGCCTGATAACAGACAAGGATGACAAACACCAGAGTTAAACAGTGCTGACTATATACATGAATCTCACTATAGAGGCTTTAGGTTAGCATATTTTATAATTGAGATATTTTTTGAGTTAGAGCAGGTTTATGGCTTATTGGCGGATCTCGAGTACTTAAGGCTACCTTAACCTGAACTTTCATTAAAGCAGAAATTTATTCAAGTCGAAATTTTAAAATTATAAATCAAGTTATTATTGCAGAGTAATTGTATTAGGAAACCTTCTTGGCTTTATTCAAGAAATTTCTTCTAATTCTAAGCTAATCCTTTTTTTCAGGAATATTTCATCATATTCAAGGAAATTTTTTTTCAAGATTAAATAAAACTATTTCATCATATTCAAGGAAATTTGTTTCAAGCTCTAACACTGTTATATTAAACCTGTATGAGAGCTTACCTTTCTCCATTCTGTGAACCATCTCGACTCTCGATAGTTTCCATTATCACACAACCTCATCTTCGGTCTAATAAGAAGGATTTTTCTGAAACAGAACACATTCCATAATTGAGAGACTGCTACAGTGAAGTCTACGTTATAATGACATGTGAGAAAGATAGGAGCACAGCGTTGCCGATTCTCTGCCTTGCCACTGCCTTCTATAGAGGATAGCTGATACCAGTATACTGATGTAATATAACTGTTCATTCTTGTTGAAGTTAATATATTTAATGATATTTTATTCTTTAAGCAAACATATATTTTCAATCAAATTTATAAGAAAAATTTCAAATTCATTAGACTAGAAGAATGCATTATTATTGACTTACCTATTAAAAAATACAACTCTGCAGTTGTATGTGCAGTTTTTGTGCATTACTGGCATGCCTACATCGATAATCATATCTCGACAGATGGGACTGATGATCAGCTCGAGAAGAACTTCCCATGAATGCAGGAGTGTGTCTCCTTCATAGAAATGATCTTCACAGCTGTAGCCACTGCAAATAAAACAAACAACTCATGTTTCTAAACCTCAATATTTTTTTAATCATATAATAATATCGAGTGACCTGGCTGGCTCAGGTCTGGTGTCAGAGTTTTCAGGTCGCAACTGATCAATTTCAGGGCCTCTGACATGACCTAATGACTTATTAGGCAAATTAGACTAGTAATTCAATGTCATTCCAAAAAAATAAAATAGTCGTTAATATCACCATATTGATTAGAAAGCTATCTTCTGCATAGAGGATAAACTATTTAAACGATTATAAATATCAAATTTAGGGCTTCTCAATCTATATATGCAGGCTTGAACTTGATAGGCTATGATAAAATATTTCTAGTAAGATTGAATTGCATTTTTAAAAGATTAATGAGTAGCAAAGATTACAAGAGCCTAGTAAAAGGTACTGTAGTGAGGTCCACGTTATATTGGCAGAAGAGAAAGATAGAAGAACAACGTTGCTGAACCTCTGTCTTGTGCAATGCCTTCTATAGACGGTAGCTGATACACATGTATTAATGTAATATCAACTGTTAATTCTCGTTTAAAAAATCAATTATATTTATTGAGC
>NW_024093356.1:0-13175 GCF_014356525.2 Nilaparvata lugens | reverse complement strand
TACCGTGCGATAGATGACAAGAGTTGTCAGCGGTGAACCTTGAAACGTCTGAGACGCCTCCAAATCATATTGTATTTATTAATTGAAGGAAACTCTCACTTGATTGCACCATTTCTTCCCTTTCCAACACGATTTCCCTGTTTCATACATGAATAGTTTCTAGACCTACCGAACCGGCGGAGACATCACAGCTTAGTTTGTTAGCTCTTGTTTTCGTTTTAGTATGTGTATGAGATCGGAACCGACTTGTGAGCATAAAACATTCTGCATAGGCATAACAGCCGCCATAACATTGGATCCACTTTCATGAAAACATCATTAGCAACCTCCTGTCATTGTCACCAACAAACCCATCTCATTTAGAATCATTTTCCGTCTCTTCATCGTCTAAATTGCCTACTGCATATTCAATTTTTCTGTCAGTTGACCGATTTTCTTATGATTAATAATTTATTGTTAGAAAAGCTGTAATATTGTAAATTGGGGACGATATATGAAGGTACCTCCTTGGGAGACATTTATACGTCCGGTGTCCTGAAAACAATGTCTTTAGCACTTTCAATGGAGAAAATAATAGATGACATGGTTAAATCCTCACAATATACTGTACTTTTCATTGGGGGGAGGTTCTTTCATGAAAGACTTACTATTTCGACTACTTTTTTTTCGAGGGGAAGTGGTCTGGTGGTAAAGTGGGGGAAGAGAGAGATTGCATTGCAGCTTCACTACACTCAGCGCCTACAAGTGTCAAACTCCCGAACTATGCTCCTCCACGCCGGGCTGGAAGCTCTTATGGCCCTTCTCATTAGTTTGAAATTGTAGGCTATTCAGAGCGAGGTCTATCTTTCGCCAGAACTACTAGTCAATTGAATCTATTCAATAGTTTTGTAATGAAATTTCCTCCTTGTTGTTTGCAGTTCCGCCGGACATCAAGGATGAAGGCACCAGTTACGAAGTGATGTCAAGGAAGGAGGTGACGCCGACCTGACTTGCAACGCTGTCGGAGTGCCCTTGCCAAACGTGACCTGGAAGCGAGAGGATAGCCAAAACGTGGTGTGTGAACGGCAGCCTGGGCGCCTCACCAGGCGATGACGACACTCGCAAGCAGAGTAGCAGCCACTTGGTCGCCTCACCAGGCGGCGGTGACCGTCGCAAGTGCTGAGTAGCAGCACTTGGTCGCCTCACCAGGCGACGACGACACTCGCAAGCAGAATAGCAGCCACTTGGTCGCCTCACCAGCGGCGTGACCGTCGCAAGCTGAGTAGCAGCCACTTGGTCGCCTCACCAGGCGACGATGACACTCGCAAGCAGAATAGCAGCCACTGGTCGCCTCACCAGGCGGCGGTGACCGTCGCAAGCTGAGTACATATCCGCGTGCTCGCTTCAATGAACAATGAGAGCAAGCGGAGAAAGCAGAGTGGCAGCACTTGGTCGCCTCACCAAAGGATGGAGACACTCGCAATGAGAGTGACAGCCACTTGGTCGCTTTACTAAGCGAACACTCGCAAGCCGAGTAGCAGCCAGTTGGTCGCCTCGTCAGGTGACTCACAAGTTGTAGGCCGAACCATCCATTTCACCAACGTCAGTCGGAAGCAGAGTGGCAATTACGTGTGTATCGCTACCAACGAGGTGTCCCCAGCTGTCAGCAAGCTCATTACGCTCCACGTTCAATGTGAGTCATCTGTCTTCAATTTCAATTTATTCCAACACACGAAAAAACAATAAGAAGAAAGCAATATACAACAAAACAATAACAATAATAGTAACAATTATATTACTCTTTTTGTGTAGTGACATTATGCTAATTATTCATACAATTAAAAAAAAAAAAACTAAAAAGTTGTCAAAAACCACAGATTTTATTGATAGTTAGAAGTCTTTTTAGATGGATATATGTAGTTCTGTGAACAGTAGACCTCACGCAGTATTCTCATCCACAAGTACCTGATTGAAACTATAGAGCTTATGGAAATACAGCAATAGACTTGCTTCTCCACACATCTGTGTAATCACTTGCCAGCTGATTTATGATGAATAATCCTATAGTCTGATTTTTACTCTGAATTGGCGTATGAAGAAGGTCCTTTTTACTTTCCTTGCCCTATTACCATAGGTAAGGAAAGTATTGCTTCCCGAAAAAATGAAGGTAACCCCAATTTCTAAATTTCTATCCGAAAAAATTAAGGTACCCAAATTTCTATACGTTTCAAGGTCCCCTGAATCCAAAAAGTGGGTTTTGGTATTGGTCTGTATGTGTGTGTGTGTGTGTGGTGTGTGTTGTGTGTGTGTTTGTGTGTGTGTGGTGTGTGTTGTGTGTTGTGTGTGTTGTGTGTGTGTGTGTGGTGTGCGTGTGTGTGTGGTGTGTGTGTGTGGTGTGTGTGTGTGTGAGTGTAAGTGTGCGTATGTGTGTATGTGTGTGTGTTGTGTGTGTGTGTGTGTGTGTGTGTGTGTGTGTTGGTGTGTGTGTGTGTGTGTGTGTGTGTGTGTGTTGTGTTGTGGGTGTGTGTTGTGTGTGTGTTGTGTTGTGTGTGTGTGTGTGTGTGTTGGTGGTGTGTGTGGTGGGTGTGTTGGTGTGTGTGTGTGGTGTGTGTGTGTGGTGTGTGTGTGTGGTGTGTGTGTGTGTGGTGTGTGGGTGTGTGTGGTGGTGTGTTGTGTGTGTGTGTGTGTTGTGTGTTTGTGTGTGTGTGGTGTGTGTGTGTGTGTGTGTGTGTGTGAGCGTATGTGCGTCTGTGTACACGATATCTCATCTCCCACCTACACAGAATGACTTGGAATTTGGAACTTAAGGTCCTTACACTACAAGGATCCGACACGAACATTTTCGATCAAATGCAATCCAAGATGGCGGCTTAAATGGCGAAAATGTTGTCAAAAACAGGGTCTTTCGCGATTTTCTCGAAAACGGCTCCAACGATTTCGATCAAATTTAAACCTGGGATAGTTATCTATCAACTGCTCTATCAACTGCAACAAGTCCTATATCTGTAAAAATTTCAGGAGCTTTGCCCCATCTATGCAAAGGTTGATTTTAGATTCTCAATAAATTATCAGCCTTCATATACAATTTAAACATAAAATTTCAAGTGGAAAAGATTGAGCATGAAAATCTCTGCAATTAATGTCCAGTAACATTTCCACCTAGAATTGAAAATAAGCTTGAAATCCAAGAAAATGTGATTATTAAATTGCAAACTGTTGGCAACTGTTGGTTCTATTAAATCATTCACTACGAAGAGATAGCAGATATAGTGTGTTTCCAGCGTTATTGACCTATCACCAGCTGTCTCATATCTTTGAATAGTAGACTTGAGATGCGCGAGTACACTAGCGTCAGGTGATCAATTTTCTTAACGGCAAGGGAAGTTGTGTGTGTGCCACACCAGATTTTTACTTTCATATTATCCTTGAAATGCAAAATTTTCAAAAACCTTGATATACGTCGACTCGAAAATAAAAAAAGGAACATACCTGTCAAATTTCATGAGAATCTATTACCGCGTTTCGCCTAAATGCGCCACGAAGAAGAAGGAAGAAGAAGAAGAAGAAGAAAAAAGAAGAAGGAAAGAAAAGAAGAGAAGAAGAAGAAGAAGAAGAGGAAAAGAAGAAGAAGCAGAAGAAGAAGGAAAGAAGAAGAAGAGAAGAAGTGTGAAGAAGAAGAAGAGAAGAAGAAGAAGAAGAAGAGAAGAAAGAAGAGAAGAAGAAGAATAAGAGGATGAGGAGGAGGTGGAGGAGGGATCTGAGGGAGGAGTGGGGAGGAGGAGTAGGAGAGGTAAGAAAAAGAAGGAGATGGTGAAGGAGAAGAAGGATAGGGTGAGGGAGGAGCAGGAGGAGGAGGAGAGGAGTAGATGATGAAGAAGAAGTAGTGGAACAAGCATCATGAAAGGAGGCAGAGGGTGAAGTGGTGGAGGGAAAGAGAAAAAGCAAGAAGAATAGAATTGGAGAGGAAAGTGTAGTGGAAAAATCGACAAGGAAATGATGCAGAGGAAGTGTTTTGGTAGCGAGAAGTGGAAAAGGAGAAGAGTGGTGAATGGTTGAAGGGTGGTGTGGTTAAAGGAGAGTAGGGTGGTCGGTGGGGAAGGGAAGCAGGAGGAGTAGGAAGAGTGGTGGGAGGTGGAGAACTGTGTGTGGAAGAGAAGGAGGAGGAGATTCATGAGGAGAGAAAAGGATAAGAGTTGTGGAGAAGTAGGAGGAGTCACTGTTGAGTGGATGACACGAGTGGAGAGAGAGATAGATATACTTTTTCTTCTACAAGGCTTGTAGCCTATGGCTACATGGTTACAGATATATTTATTTTTATAATTTTCAGAGATAGAGAGAGAGAGAGAGAGTGATAGAGAGAATGAATGATTCAATTGATTTTTTCAGATTGATTAAAAGCTGAAGAGCTTTTTCCTCACTTATATCATAGATGAAGGATAAGTAAGTAAGTATAATTAATTAATAATACTTATTACTTAATGCACTTACTTATACTTTAATAATAGTAAGTAAGAAGGATAAGTAAGGATAACTATATTATTCTTGCCTCTGCTTATATCCACAGAACAGGATGCTAATTTACAAAGCTAGAGCAGAAATATTATAAAACATTTATGATTATAATACATCTTTCTAATAAAGATAGAGAGAGTTTATTGAGAGAGAGAGATTTGATTTGAACAAACTAGCCGTCAGACTCGCTTCGCTCGCCATATCCGTCTAAATAGGGGGCTCGCCCCCTGGGCCCACGACTGGATCGTCCAAAAATGAGATCAGCGGGCTCGCTTCGAGAAATTCGAAAAAATGTGATTATCCAATTCCAACTTTTGGCAACAGTTGATTCTATTAAATGATTTACTATGAAGAGATAGCAGACCTCGTGTGTCCCCAGCGTTATTGCCCTGTCACCAGCTGGCTCAATCTTTGAATAGTAGACTTGAGATGCACGGGAACACTAGCGTCAGGTGATCAATTTTCATAACGGCAAGGAAAGTTGTGTGAGTGCGCCACACCAGATTTTTCTTTCCTTGCCATAGGTAAGGAAAGTATTGCTTTCCGAAAAAAGGTACCCCAATTTCTAAATTTTTATCCGAAAAAAATTAAGGTACCCAAATTTCTATACGTTTCAAGGTCCCCTGAATCCAAAAAAGTGGGTTTTGGGTATTGGTCTGTATGGTGTGTGTGTGTGTGTGTGTGTGTGTGTGTGTTGTGTGTGTGTGTGTGTGTGTGGTGTGTGTGTGTGTGTGTGTGTGTGTGTGTGTGCGCGTGTGTGTGTGTGTGTGGTTGTGTTGTGTGTGAGTGTAAGTGTGCGTATGTGTGTATGTGTGTGTGTGTGTGTGTGTGTGTGTGTGGTGGTGTGTGTGTGGTGTGTGGTGTGTGTGTGTGTGTGTGTGTGTGTGTGTGTGGTGTGTGTGTGTGTGTGTGTGTGGTGTGTGTGTGGTGTGTGTGTGTGTGTGTGTGTGTGTGTGTGTGGGTGTTGTGTGTGTGTGTGTGTATATGATGTGCGTCTGTGTACACGATATCTCATCTCCCATTAACGAAATAACTTGAAATTTGGAACTTATGGTCCTTACACTATAAGAATCCGACACGAACAATTACGATCAAATGCAATACAAGATGGCGGCTAAAATGGCGAAAATGTTGTCAAAAACAGGGTTTTTCGAGGATTCTCTCGTAAACGGCTCCAACGATTTTGATCATATTCTTACCTAAAAAATTCATTGATAAGCTCTATCAACTGCCTCAAGCCCCATATCTGTGAAAATTTCAGGAGCACCGCCCCATCTATGGAAAGATTCACTCTAGATTCCTAATTATCAGGCTTCAGTGAGATACAATGTAAAAAAAAAATTCAACTGGAAAAGATTGAGCATGAAAATCTCTACAATTAATGTCCAGTAGCATTTTCACCTAAAGTTAAAAATAAGCTCGAAATTCGAAAAAAAAAGATTATTCAATTGCAAACTGTTGGCAACTGTTTAATCATTCACTATGAAGAGATAGCAGACTTCGTGTGTCTAGACTTGAGATGCGCGAGAACACTAGCGTCAGTTGATCAATTTCCATAACGGCAAGGAAAGTGTGTGAGTGAGCCACACCAGATTTTTGTTCTGCGAGTGAGTGAGTCAGCCAGTCAGTCAGTGAGTGAGTGAGTGCCATTTCGCTTTTAGATTAAAACTGAGTTGGACGCACTTTAATATATCAGCATTATTTGAAATGAAGAATGATGCTATCATAAGGAATGATGACAGCCAGGGTGGACTCACATGTGATACAGTATCCCACAGTTTGTATCAATGATTTGCAACGCGTTGCACTGCCACCATCTAGCGAGACAACTTGCAACCACTTTAAGCTTTTCTGTTCCTGATTCTCGTTGCCTACCTTTTATTTTGAGTATTTAGCTGTATTTGGACAACTTAGTAGCAAAGTGACAACTGATAGGATTTTGTGAGATGTGAACAACAATTTGAATGAGTTTATATCAAGGTTTTACTGATTATCTTGTCATAAATTGTATTTTTATTTGCCACCATCCGTCGCCAGAGAAAAGGTGATAGCAGAAGACTCCTATACATGATCGAACAGACTGATGGCAAAGTAACGATCCACTAAAGAAAACTTATACGAATTATCCCTGGTGACTAAATATCATAGCTGATTTTTCAACCTGGATACTTATTTAGTTACCAGTAAAAGAGATATTTTGTACAACTTCTCCTTAGCGGATTCTTATTTTGCTGAAAAATCAATTTAACAAAAGCTGGTTAAATTTTAACCATAATTAATTTCACAAGAACCAATCCGAGAAGCCGTCTTTCCAAGAAAGCCTTCTCTGATTGGTTTTCGTGAAATTAATCACGGTTAAAATTTAACTTTTGTGCAACCAGGCCTTTGTTATCAGTTCTATGTGTGTGAATGAAAATACATACTTACTATCTATTACTGTCTATAGTTTCAATCAAAGACCTTGAAGAGGTATGCATCTTTAAGCTGGGTTTACACAAATCTTAACAAAATGTTAATACCTTTATCCTTATAGATTCTATTAGATTTATCATGGGATATCTACTTATGCTATTGTTTCTCTATGTCTATAGTCTCAATCAAAGACATTAAAGAGGTCTGCATCTTCAAGCTGGGTTTAACCAAAGTTATCAACAAAATAGTTATAACTTAATCCTTATAGATTGAACGGAATTTGACAAACACACATGTTCATCATGTTATGATAAGTTATGTTCAATCCAATTAATCTATAAGGATCGAGTTATTAACATTTTGTTGATAAATTTGGTCTAATCGCAGCTTCAAGGTCTTTGGTTTCAATATTTTGTTTTGCAGTCATGGTTTATTATGCGTGTCCATCAGTATCAATATTCTCACATTCGAAAAAACTAATTTATAGGTGATTAAACATAATCAAATGCTGAAGAAATTATAATATTTCGATTGAAGAAAAATAATTTTCATTAGATGGAAGATCATCACGGAACTGGATGAATATTATATAAATTCTGGAATAGAAATATAATATTGTT
The DNA here is from genome assembly GCF_014356525.2 of Nilaparvata lugens. Classification (NCBI taxonomy): domain Eukaryota; kingdom Metazoa; phylum Arthropoda; class Insecta; order Hemiptera; family Delphacidae; genus Nilaparvata; species Nilaparvata lugens. The sequence continues at coordinate 5,652 of NW_024093356.1, read as the reverse complement.
TTAATTAACATAAATATTAATAAATTATGGAATACAAATTCAAACGTGAACTGATTTGTGTTAACATTTAGAACAGTTGACATCAGGTACTGTGCATGAGAATACTGCGTGATGTCTACTGTTCACAGAACTACTTGTTAGGAAGGAATGATTGACTGGACCCATACAAGTCAAAATGTTTGAGTGAATAGATATTACGATGGAAATATATATGTATTTTTTGCTGAGATTGATGTCCATAATTATAACCTCATGTTTGAACTGAGAGGGTATAAAGGTATAATACTCTATGATATAGTACCGAGTGTTTCAAAAATAATGATCCAATTTTAAACAGTTATATTCATTCGAAAAAATGGTGCACATAAACCAATTTCACATAAATTACTCACAGAAGTATCGAGTTTATGAGATGTAATCACTTTCATTATTCTTTTCAGAATTGAATTCTCTACCATTTTTATTGCGGAAAATTATTCGTTTACTGGTCATTAAAGAAAGTATTGGGCATAAACGTAGGAGCGTTTTTCTACCTAGATTTTTCTCATATTTTACTTTTTTCTTAAAAACTACTCCCACTACTGCTTCCAGACTAGTTTTATTCAATTTTCAGATATTTTTTTCATATGAATCCACTATAATTTTTTTCAAAAACTAGTCCCCAAGCAATTCAGCATCGTATTTCACCAGAGGAGCTGAATTCCGGACAAAAAACCTTCACTCTGTAGCTCGCTAATGAAGCGTTTATGAATATACGTTTATAGGAACTTTTTCTTATTTTTACCTCTTCTATCACGTATTGATTATTCTACCATAATTAAAATCACCCTGTATATACATGTTTTAATTGTACGGAGCATACTTTAATTATTATCCCTCAAATGGGTCAGGTTTTTATGCCGGACCCAGTATTTTCCAAAAAATCAAAAATTCTTCATTCTTAGAGGACGATCTGGCAATCTGGCGATCTGAATTTTTGGTACCTTAATTTTTTTCGGAAAGCAATACTTTCCTTACCTATGGTAATAGGGCAAGGAGAGTAGAAATGTTCTATGTTTTTGAACGAGTAGGAATATTGTAGTCTAGTAGCCCTCCGCCGATAGACAAAGCTAGAGGACCCGAACTGTAACTTACTTGTTTTAAACTTCCAATTAGTGAGCAGAACAATAATATTATATTATGAGAATTATAATTCCTTCCATTGCCAATGAACTGCAGCCAGAGGAGTTCATTTACAAATATATTATAATCATATTGTTTTGAAGTAGTAACATTCTATCATGTTTATTTAAATAATAATCAAAATACACATAGAAAAGAAGTTACCAATCATAAACTGAGTCCTAATTATTATTATACTCCACTATAATAATATAATTTGGGTAACGATCGTTAGCAAATTCCACTTTTGACTTACTGAAGGCCACAGTCATTATTCGTCTGTTTGTATGTTCCAATAACTCCAGAAAGACGATGGTTGAATCAGATTCAAATTTTGAGCAATTATCATCTAAACCTTTCGTTGGACAACAAAATTGACTCACTCGTCGTCCTATTTCAAGATATGAAAATCTGGTGTGGCGCACTCACACAACTTTCCTTGCCGTTATGAACATTGATCAACTGACGCTAGTGTTCCCGCGCATCTCAATCTACTATTCAAAGATTTGAGCCAGCTGGTGACAGGGCAATAACGCTGGAGACACACAGAGGTCTGCTATCTCTTCATAGTGGATGATTTAATAGAATCAACAATAATTTGAAATTGAATATCACATTTTCTCGAATTAAAGCTATTTTCAATTCAGGTGGAAATGTTACTGAACATTAATTGTAGAGATTTTCATGCTCAATCTACTCCACTTGATTTTTTTTTGTTTCAATTGTATCTGAAACCTGATAATTGGGAATCTATCTGCATTGATGGGGCGGAGCTCCTGAAATTTTTACAGATATGGAACTTGTGGCAGTTGATATCGATGACTATATAAGGTATGAATATGATCAAAATCGTTGGAGCCGTTTCCATCGATCACGAAAATCACGAAAAACCCTGTTTTTGACAACATTTTCGCCATTTTAGCTGCCATCTTGAATTGCATTTGATCGAAATTGTTCGTGTAGGATCCTTATAGTGAAAGGACCTCAAGTTCCAAATTTCAAGTCATTCCGTTAATTGAGAGATGAGATATCGTGTACACAGACACACATACACTCATATACACACACACACACCACACACACACCACACACACACACACACACACACATACAGACCAATTTCCAAAAACCAGTTTTTTGGACTCAGGGGACCTTGAAACGTATGAAAATTTGGAAATTGGGGTACCTTAATTTTTTTCGGAAAGCAATACTTTCCTTACCTATGGTAATAGGGCAAGGAAAGTAAAAATAACATTGAATGTGAAAAAAAATGTTGTGATTTATCATTTAGTCATCTAAAGAGTTCATTTCATGCAATAACAACAGTTTTTCCATTCATAAAATCAGCTGAGGAAATTTGGAAGCTATCATACAGATAGAACATTCATGCGCGAAATCAAAGTATCTCATCCCCGAAATTCACAAGCTGACGCATAGCAGGACCTCCTAAATATTTAGGAGGCATAGCCAAACTGTAATGTATAAACATGACCTGAATGATGAAGAACCTTAAGGGCTTGAAAGGTGAAAGGGTAGGTAAGAGGGTTCGGTTTTTGCTCATAAATGACAAAATGCTTGTATTATTTGAATGTTTTGATAGCTGAGAAGCGGGAAGCTTCAATCTCAGGACACGTTTGTGTTTTGATTTTTTATTTATTCATTGATACATACAATATCATTCTCGATTATAAATGATTGGGGAAGAAAAAACAACAGGCTTAAAGCCCAAAACTGTTCTTTCCAAAATAAGGAAAAAATTTGTCCAAAAATAGGTTATGTTTACTCTTCATGACTATTGTCCAGAGATATTATATGAACTAGGAATTTAGAATTTAGAAAAGTTGAAAACCAAATTGAATAGAATACTCGCTGAATCATCACTGGTAGCTGAAAAATATTGTATTAATTATTGAACATTTTTACTTTCCTTGCCCTATTACCATAGGTAAGGAAAGTATTGCTTTCCGAAAAAAATTAAGGTACCCCAATTTCTAAATTTCTATACGTTCAAGGTCCCCTGAGTCCAAAAAAACTGGTTTTTGGAAATTGGTTTGTATGTGTGTGTGTGTGTGTGTGTGTATGAGTGTATGTGCGTCTGTGTACACAATATCTCATCTCCCAATTAACGGAATGACTTGAAATTTGGAACTTAAGGTCCTGTCACTATAAGGATCCGACACGAACAATTTCAATCAAATGCAATTCAAGATGGCGGCTAAAAAGGCGAAAATGTTGTCAAAAACAGGGTTTTTCGTGATTTTCTCGGAAACGGCTCCAACGATTTTGATCAAATTCATACCTTATAGTCATCGATATCAACTGCCACAAGTTCCATATCTGTAAAAATTTCAGGAGCTCCGCCCCATCAATGCAGATAGATTCCCAATTATCAGGTTTCAGATACAATTGAAACAAAAAAAAATCAAGTGGAGTAGATTGAGCATGAAAATCTCTACAAATAATGTTCAGTAACATTTTCACCTAAAATTGGAAATAAGCTTTAAATTCGTGAAAATGTGATTATCCAATTGCGAATTATTGTTGATTCTATTAAATTAATCATTCACTATGGAGAGATAGCAGACCTCATGTGTGTCTCCAGCGTCATTGCCCTGTCACCAGGGCTCAAATCTTTGAATAGTAGACTTGAGATGCGCGGGAACACTAGCGTCAGGTGATCATTTTTCATAACGGCAAGGGAAGGTGTGAGTGCGCCACACCAGATTTTTAAACTTGAAAAGAATCTCAAACTTCTCCTGAAACAATATAATGGTTTCACCCGCTTTGATATTTCCTGTGTTCACTTGTTTCTTCATCCTGATGTAGAATTCAATTACTTGAACAACTCTTATTTATTAAGCTGGCTCAATGTATTTTTGATTGTGATTTGTTGCAGTTGAGCCGAAATTGACAGTGATAATATAGTTGTTGGAGCGGTGTTGGGAGGCGTGGCCTCAATGAGCTGCACAGCTGAGATGTCCCCCGTGACACCCGTTACTGGTCCATGTCCGACACTAGATGCGGGTGAGTTCAGATATACTTTATATATTAGCATACTTATATTAGCATATGAATAGTATGTGTAGCAAAATGAAATTTATGATCCACAAATTCGAGCTAACTCAAAGACAAAGGTCTAAGTAAAATGGTATACCTAGCATATGCTCAGTCAGTCTTCCGATGGAATTAGGGTGTGAGGTGGGGCTTTCAATGCACATTTTAAAAAATTGAATGTTATTCAAAAGGGTATTCTCAAGGCAGCCTGGGAGTGCCCAGACCTTACCCTAGTCACCATTTTTTGTGGAATTTGAAGTTATGACAGTCAGACAGCTATATATTAGAAATCTAATTGAATATTTCAGCAATCATACAGATATCTTTACACTGCATCAAACTAAAATTATATTTTCAGATCTGCAAACAGATATATTATTCATCGAACTGATTTAACTATATGCAGAAGACAATTCAACTACATAGTAATAAACTAATAAATATTATTTCAGAACATTTTATAAAAAAAACCCTCTAAAGCACTTGAAACAGAATTGAGAGCTGGATCAAGACCGAAAATGTTGTAGTCAAAATATTTTAACTATAGGCATTCATCAATTCTTTATTATCATGTTTTATTCAAATTATTTCCCCTTCTACTATCTGAAAGTTGTCTATCAAACTAAATCCAATTTATATAATGTTATCCGGCACTAGTAGATACATAACCCGGTTTTTGGGACGTTTTTTTACGACTTTTCCCCCCTCCCCCCTCCCCCCGCACCCATCCTACCTTCCCCGCACCTCCCCCGCTCCTGCGGCACCTCCCCCGCCCCCTTAGAAGAACCTCTCTCTCTCTCTCTCTCTCTAGAGGAAGAAGAAGAGGAAGAAGAAGGAGAAGAAGAAGAGAAGAAGGAGAAGAAGAGAAGAGAAGAAGAGGAAGAAGAGAAGAAGAAGAAGAAGGAGAAGAAGAAGGAGAGGAAGATGATACTCTCTCTCTCTCTTGTCATGCTCTAGTTAATATAGTCATGGCTAATTACATTTAGTCATGCTCAATTACATTTAGTCATAGTCTATTTGATGATTAATAGTAGAGAGAGAGAGATATGTGTGTGTGAGAGAGAGGTAATCTACTGACAGATTCAAGTGAAACGAACTTAACTGAAACATGTTTATGGGTTGTACACAACGAACACTGTCAGATTTGAGTGAAACAAACTTCTTGTGAAATGAAATCTTCTCTCAATTTAACTGAAACATAATCTAGACAACGAGTTGTACACACAATGAACACTGGGAGATTTAAGTGAAACGATCTTCTTACTATCATAAATTCTAGATGAGATTTTATCATTCTTCCAAGAATATATGTCCAGTAGTAAGATTCAAATCCCATCTTTTTCAAAACTCTTTATGTGGCAAGCATAGTTGAATATTCTTTGGAAGAATAATAGTGAATTCAAAGTTCTTTTCTGAATCTATATTGATATATTGATA
>NW_024093355.1:0-12718 GCF_014356525.2 Nilaparvata lugens | reverse complement strand
ATCCCAAAGTATAGACTTCGACTCTGAATACATAAAGATCTATCACAGTGATTGAAAAAGGAAAATATGAAAGAGAGTGAATTGAAAAGAGAAATTAGAATACATGTCAATCTATTACAGAATAAAAAAGGAAGAATAAATGAAACAGAGAACTCTGAAGATGATGCGTAGAGAATATTTTTACGAGAATTTTGTTTCTGAACTTATACCAAGTATACTATACACTTCATGCCTGAATAATTGATAGAATACATTGCGTGATTCATGAAGTTTTTTACAGTCTATACTTCAAATCAAGTACTTGTCATAACAACATTAGAATAACAATTATCTCTTATGATATCTTCTGTGAGGTGGTGAGGATGTCATCCATGGATGAAATCCATGTTGCATAAGAAGCCTTGAAGTTGTCACAACTACAAAATAATTAAAACAACGTGATACCAGTTTTGGTTGTTACGTTAGTATCAGTAATTTATTAGACGATGCTGTAGATGTCCTGAGATTGAAAGGACTAGTCAAATAAAATATTGGGGTTTGATAATCGAAGAGGCGATTAAGTGGAGAAGGCTATTGATACCTATGCATAAACTAAGAGTTGTCTCCTATAATTTTTATAAGTTGAGGTCGATACTTGTTTTATCAAAGTTGAGATGCTTTATTTTGCAATTGTACAATTTCTATTAAATTCAGGCTTGGCGATTTGGGTGGTACTTATGACACTTTTGTTACCACTATTCATTATACAGAAATGATCATAAAAACCATATTAAATAAACCCATATTGTCCCCTCAAAAATTGCATTCAGTGAATTGAGAGTCATGTCAATCCGTCACTCTATGTGCTCAGCATATTTAAATATTTCATAACACATAGAAGCTCATTTTAAGAATCAATGTAACTCATAGAACAAGATACAATCTATAGATATGTTACTCATGATTCGAATTTAACGGTTATTCGTAAGCAGCTGTATACATCGCTCCAAATATTGTAAACTGCATCCCGAACGAGCTCATTGGTGTACCTATTAAGTTGTACCAATAAATATTAAAAATGGATACTTCACAACTATTATTTTCCATCTTAATATTTTATGAGTTCAAAATTTGTTCAGCTTTTAAAACTATTCGTTATTGTCTAGATAATTCACATTAATATCTTTATTTTAAATATACTTCCCATTGTTGAATAAAAATATTCCATTTAAATTATTAGCTTAAGATTTAGAAACAGTTACGGTAAGTCTCTACTCCTACTGGCGAACAAGTGTTTCACTTATGCCAGTAGTTCTTCCCTCCAGCCGTATTTTACAGGTAGATGATAAATAGATATTTAGAATATAATTATTGTTTTTTTTCTGATTGTCAAATCTTTGTAAAGTTTTTGTGTTTTGGTGAAATAAATTGAATGAATTGAATTGAATTGAATCAATCACAACGTATCTTTTTGGAAAGAATTCTTTATAAATATATTTAGCATCAGAATATAATAGGCTATCTAATACGATAATAGAAAGGAAAATGTTCTCTACCTCATTTGATTATAGGTCTATTTACTATCTGAATTCGGGAGCGATACAGTTTTCTATTAATTAGTAGTTTCTCTTCCAATCATTGTATTTATTTTGTGCTTATATCAATGAAATAAATTTATATTCTTTAATATAATAAATGATATATTGGCTGTACTGGATGTACTGGACAGGAAATGAACGAATGACGCATCATCACGTCTAAACTACTAGACTGATTAAATTGAAATTTCGCATACAGATTCTCAGTTTACCGAGGATGGCTATAGGCATATTTAAAATTCTTCAAGATTTTCAGAGGTTAAGTTTTCAGTTTGTTGCAAGTTTTCAATTACACCCTTGCGGAGCACGGGTTACCTGGTAGTTTCTAATAACGAAGGCTAGTGAAGACAATTGATAGATGAATGACCTCTCAAGGTGAACGTCTGTCATTGGCCTAGACAAGCCCCTCCCAAAACAAACGGTTCATGCTTACGTCACAGCTATGACAGTTCGTTCACTGCACATCTTCAACTCTCTCATCTACTAATTTTTCTCCTCTTAATTGCATTAATAACACTTTTTTAATTCAAGTTATGTTAGATCAAGTTATCAAATTGTTACAGAATACTATTTGTTTCCATGATACTATCGTTTATTTTGTTTTAATTATCTGAATATATATTTTGTAATGCTGTTTTTGTGCAATGGATCTGTCGAGAGATAGCACAGCAATCAATAAAATCAATCAATCTTCTGCCTCTCCATCTGAATTGGATGATTTCGAATTTAATTTGGCAATCCCTCTTTGAAAATTCAGCAGACTCTAAACCACTGTGTTATTGGAATATTTGACCGAGCGAAGTGAGGTCTAAGATTTAAGTCGACGGTTTTGCATTTCTCTTTATGTTTATAAGTTGCTCATTCACGGCGAAACGCGGTAATATATTTTCATGAAATTTGACAGGTATATTCCTTTTCAAATTACGCGTCGACGAGTAATATACAAGGTTTTTTGGAAATTTTGCATTTCAAGGATGATAATATAAAGGAAAAAGGAGCCTCCTTCATACACCAATATTAGAGTAAAAAATAAGACTATGAAATTATTCATCATAAATCAGCTGTCGAGTGGACTATGAATAGCATGCATTGACGCATGCAATTCAATATCTCAATGTAACAACGAAAAACAGCTGTTGTGTGGACTATTAATTGCATGCAGAGAGGCATACAATATTGATAACTTGAAGTCATTTCTTGAATACAATTTCTCCCGACTTTTCTCTGCTTTCAACTGGGTAAGCTTTTGATGATAGTAACATAAAGCTGTTTAGTGTTTACATCAAATTATTAGCATTGTCGATACAACAACCCAAACAGACATAACCGTTAGTCGTTTTTACACCGATATCTCGCCGACACGACAGGACAGGACAGAATTTACTCTGATGAACAGTATTAGAAGAGACTATGGTTTAAAACTGCGCGAGGTCTACTGTTCACAGAACTACTACTATATTGAGATTTAAAATGATCATATTATACATTATAATCGTAATACATGAGAACAATCCTCTACTTGATATAGTAGTCGTTGAAAAGAAAAAATTAGTTGAAACTGTGAAGGAGAAATTTGACCTGAAATTCTACTTCAAACTCTCTCCATTTCAAAACATCCCTATTCAACTTGGTTCAAAGTCTACAATTTTCCAAACCACTTGCATTTGAATACAATGGATACAGACTTGGCTATTCACCTCAGGTTTATGTATTTTAAAGTAGCTAAGAGCACATAGCAAATGTGAAGAGATTCCTTTGAAAGTGGAAGGAACTCTATAATTTTTCAACATTATGTTGCAAAATAATCCCTTCCTATTTTACGTATTCTATTAGACTATTCTTCACGTATTTCTAACTAGTAGTTCTGTGAACAGTAGACCTCGCGCATCTATAAACCACAGTCTCTTCTAATACTGTCCATCAGAGAAAATTCTGTCCTGTCCTGTCGTGTCGGCGAGATATCGGTGTATAAACGACTAATGGCTGTTTGGGTTGTTGTATCGACAATGCTAATAATTTGATGTAAACAGCTATAAAATATGCTACTATCATCAAAAGCTTACCGAGTTGAAAGCAGAGAAAAGTCGGGAGAAAATACTATGCTGCTTCAAGTTATCAATTGCATGCCTCACTGCATGCAATTAATAGTCCACACGTCAGCTGTTTTTTCATTAAGTTACATCATAGAGAAACAATAGCGTAAGTATAGGGAATTTATGTCGCAACTTTTACTGTTATCTCAAGCCGATTATTGTCAATTTTTACTGTTTTGTTTGGGTGAGAGTGTATGAACGGCACAATTTGAGAGACTACCAGCGTCACACAGCTGCATAGGAAAGAACTATGTGAACTATCGGCTTGGGATAACAGTAAAAGTTGCGACATAAACGCCCTATACCATGGGATATCTACAATGCTATCGTTTCTCTATGGTTACATTGAGATATTGAATTGCATGGGTCATTGCATGCAATTTTTAATCCACTCGACAGCTGATTTAAGGGCATACATTAGGGAACTTGGATCGGCCAACTTGGTTCGAGGAACCAAGTTCGTGTAGGATTTGTCCACACACTGTAGTAGGGAGAGCGAACAACCGTTCGTTACTTCAGTGTCCTTCGGGGTCTAGAGATTAGTGTGTCAAAGTTTGCAGCTGCTGTGGGAAGAAAATATATTGAATATATATAGATAGAATATATCGCCCTGGCGGACGAACCGAACAAAGTTTTCAATCCACATTGAAGACCAAATTCTTCACGAATTTGGTTCGCGGTTCGTCAATTTTCAACATACACTGGGGAACTTGGTTCACAAGAACCAAGTTCGCCGATCCACGTTCCCTAGTGTATGGGACCCTTATAGTCTGATTTTACTCTAATATTGGCGTATGAAGGAGGCTCCTTTCCCTTTTATATTATCATAGAAATGGAAAATTTCCAAAAACCTTGTACATACGTCGACGCGCAATTTCAAAAGGAACATACCTGTCAAATTCCATGAAAATCTATTACCGTGTTTCGCCGTAGATGCGGATCATAAAAACATATGAACATGAATAGAAATGTAAAACCGTCGACTTGAATCTTAGACCTCACTTCGCTCGGTCAATAAAGTCTGAGAAATACTTCGAGGCATGGACGTTTATTATCTCCAATCAGTCTGATTCGTCTGTGTATTCCACTATGTATTACTCCACCATAATAATTACAAGAATAATAAATTATCGGTGAATAATCGTGAAGAATTTCTCAAATTGGTTTATCCATACATCATGTATTTAGCAGTTATCCCTAAATCATACATCATGAGATAAATGTGGGCGTTTATGTCCTAAGCTGGGTTTTTGTTTGGGCGTAAATGCCGTCGTCGACCGACCACGACAGGTGAGGATCTCACATTGCCTAGATTTCAATCTGTCTAAATAACCTAAAAGATTATGTTCAATTATGTTTTAATGGGGGATGTTGAGTTTATACATTTAACACTTTTAAATGGCAATATGTTGATATGATTAGAAATGTTTTGATTCTTCAATAATGAACACAAATAACGAGGAACTATTTGATCAGCTGTTTTAGCACACTTGAAATTTGGACAATATGGGTGTCAACAATGCTTGTCGTCGTCGACTGTGGAAATTTACGCACAAACGAAAATGCACCTCCAAATGTCACTGTGAACTCAAGCCGATAGTTCTAGTAGTTTTTTGGTGGAGCTCTGTGACGCTGGTAGTCTCTCATACTGTGCCGTTCTTACACTCTCACCCCAACAAAACAGTAATAATTAACAGTAATATTGTCTTGAATTAACAAAAATCTGACAAGAAATTTTGGAACATAAAAGACCAAGGAACTTTGGGATACCTTCTTTTGCTATCGTTTCTCTACAGTACATACTCAATTTATTGTGTTGCACTGCATCACTTATTACCAATTAGCCGCCGCAATGTTTTTAATAAGTTGTTTTTGAAATGAAGACATTCCAAAAACATCGTCTTGTTTTCTCGCCTCTAATTGTGCGACAAGAGTTTCACAAAAAGTAATCAGCAGATGCTGCTAAGGTACTGCTACCGGTCATCACATTTTATTGCCTTGTCTTGGAATTCCGAAAAAAATACGCCATATTTGGAAGGCGGCATTTTTGAAATGCAATTTTGGAAGCGGCAACTACAGAAAAAACTGACACCCTGCCAATAAACTGTCTGTCATCGAGAATGTCATGAGAAAATGAAACCAACTAATTAATCACTGAGCTTTAGTGAGGTTCACGTTATAATGGCAGTGGAGAAAGATGGGGGAGCAACGTTGTCGATTCTCTGCCTTGCCACTGCCTTCTATGGCGGATAGCTGATGTAATATTAACTGTTCATTATTGTAAAAAAACAATTATATTCTATACAAGACCAATTTATTTCATGATTTAATAATGAATTTTCGTAATTGAGATTATGATGCTTTGTTTATGATGATCTTGCTATGCATTCTTGTTAAAATAAGCAGTTATATTGTATTCGTCAAGGAGATACGTTTTTCACTGATTTAATAAAGAATTTTCATAATTGAAATGGAATATTTTGTTAATTCATAATATTTCTACATTCTTAAAAAATCTGGTGTGGTACACTCACACAACTTTCCTTGCTCATTGAACTGTAAGCCTCATTCTTAAACGAGAATAATTTAGGGGAATAACATAATGACGATTGGCGGCAACGTATTTGAAACTACGATCAGACTACTGTATAATATGTGTATATATAATTGTTTTAAGAGTACTTTTTCCTTTGTGTGAATTGTAAAATTCGATGATTTTTTTGAAAGTCGTCAAAGCAGCTGTTCTACAGATGAAATATCTCGACTGTGTTCTTTTATAAACTGCTCTACCTACCTACCTACCTCATGCACGAGAAGGAGGTTACAAAGTCCATTTCTCTAGGATGGGGTGGACCCACCATTGGTTTCCCAGGGAGGAGACTCATGCCAGCTGATAGGGCTTATGAATAGCTATCCATGGTATAAATTTGAAGAAAATCGTTAGAGCTGTTTATGAGAAAACCGTGAAAAACATGGTTTTTTAGTAATTATCCGTCATTTTTCTCAAGAATATTACGGAGCTCCTGCAATTTTCTGAGAATGAGACTCATGTCAGTTTATAGGGCTTATAAATAGCTATACATGGTATAAATTTGAAGAAAATCTTTAAAGTCGTTTTTGAGAAAACCGTGAAAAACATGGTTTTTTAGTCATTATCCGTCATTTTTCTCTAAAATATTACGGAGCTCCTGCAATTTTCCCAGAAATGAGACTCATGTCAGTTGATAGGGCTTATAATAGCTATACATGGTATAAATTTGAAGAAAATCTTTTAAGTCGTTTTTGAGAAAACCGTGAAAAACATGTTTTTTAGTCATTATCCGCCATTTTTCTCTAAAATATTACGGAGCTCCTGCAATTTTCCCAGAAATGAGACTCATGTCAGTTGATAGGCTTATAATAGCTATACATGGTATAAATTTGAAGAAAATCTTTAAAGTCGTTTTTGAGAAAACCGTGAAAAACATGGTTTTTTAGTCATTATCCGCCATTTTTCTCTAAAATATTACGGAGCTCCTGCAATTTTCCCAGAAATGAGACTCATGTCAGTTGATAGGGCTTATAAATAGCTATACATGTATAAATTTGAAGAAAATCTTTAAAGTCGTTTTTGAGAAAACCGTGAAAAACATGGTTTTTTTGTAATTATCCGCCATTTTTTCCGCCATCTTGAATTGAATTTTATTGATTTTCTATTGTCGGATCCTCACGGTATAAGGACCTTAAGTTTGAAATTTCAAGTCAATCGGTTAATTAGGAATGGAGTTATCGTGTTCACAGACACACACACACACACACACCACACACAGACCATACCCAAAAATCATGTTTTTGACCTTGAAACGTATAGAAAACATGAAACTAGGGTACCTTTTTTTTTGGGGAAGCAATACTTTCCTTACCTATGGTAATAGGGCAAGGAAAGTAAAAACGATCTAGCAACGTTGAGTAGGTAGAAAAGGATAGCGCTATCTGCTTTGTCGAATGATAGACAAGGATAGCCACACCAATGTCAATCAAATACTGCCATTATAACGTGGACCACACTGTAGTAATTGGATCAATTAGTGGAGGTAGTACTGATATAATACATCTAAAATATTCTCATCTAATAATTACAAACCTATCAAAATTAGACAGCGTAGAAAAACTAGGCAACCTATCAAAATGAATCATAATTTATTCGATAATTTATATTCTATTGACAAATCAGACCTATCAAAATTGAAGCTTGTTAGATATGTCCCCACATTATATTCCAACCTGAGAAACTACACAGCATCTAGAGCTTGTTGTCTCATTGAACGAGCGTTGGCGAGTTCCTACTTTTGACTCAAGGCCAAAATCGTTGTCCGTCTGTTGCTTGTATGTTCTACAATAACTTGCAATGTCTCAAGATTGTTAAATATGTCCTCATATAATATTATCCAACCTGAGAAACTACACAGCGTCTATAGCTGGTTGTCTATTAAACGAGCGTCAGCGAGTTCCTACTTTTGACTCAAGGTTGCCTCAATCGTTGTCCGACTGTTCGCTTGTATCAGAGAAAACTTATATGAATGTTTTATTCGACCATTTGTTTTATTGATGGAAATGACTGAGATATTGCAAATGTTCAAATGCTAATGATTTTGAAATGGTAAAAATGTTTGAATAGTAGCGCTCATCGAATTTCCATCTAGCTGTTTACCCTGTTGTCAATAATTGCAGTAGCAGAAGTCTTCGGGGTGATTTACAACATTTAATTGGGATTTTCGCTTAATAATAATTATTCATTAATTAGCATTTGAAGAAATGCAGCTTCCAATGTACTCAACCTTTATTCTAAGCTTGTATGCTCTACACTAACTTAAAATGTGAACACTTTGTGGTGCAATGACTGCTCTAGTTAACCAAGGAAAAGTAAGTAACAACATTTTATTCTAAGCTTGTATATTCTACACTAACTTAAAACTTTAACACTCTGTGATACAAAGACTGCTCTGTTTAATCAAGGAAAGGTAAGTAACAACATCCTTCGAAAACCAATATAGTATTCAAATACCGTCAGAGCATTTACAGCTGTCTTCGAACAAGGTCAAGTGAAACTAAAGCATTAAAACAATGAACTGAGACGAGATTCAGCTGTGAAATTCACTTTAAAATGTCAGCATCCCGTTTGAATACTCTCAATGCTTCCCATCCAGCCTAAACACTGACAGAGAGACATTGTGAGAACTAAGTTTACTTGTAGTGGAATTCAGTTTTATCTGTCAGTATTTCTGTTTAAATAACACCAATGTTTCATATTTAACCAACGCTGCCAGAGGCATTGTGGAAACTGAGATGACTTGGTAGTGAAATTCAGTTTGAACTGTCAGTATTTCTAATTGAATACTATTAAAGCACCCTATTTAATCAACGCTGCCAGAGAACATTGTGAGAACGGAGATTTCTTGGTAGTAAAATTCACTTTAAACTGTCAGTATTTCTAATTGAATACTATTAAAGCTCCCTATTTAATCAACGCTGCCAGAGAAACATTGTGAGAACTGAGATTTCTTGGTAGTAAAATTCACTTTAATCTTTCAGTATTTCTAATTGAATACTGTTAATGCTTCACATTTAAGCAACACTGACAAGAAGCACTGTGAGAGACAGTTTCACTTTTAATTCATGCCCGTTAAGTGTTTGTGAATGAGTGAAATGAAGATTAGAACAAACATCTCTTTGGAGGGCTTGTTTCGTAGGAAAGTGGGGCATTTCACTTGGCTGGGAAAGGAAAAGTGATTACAATATATTCGGTAGATACTGGTGTACTAGTAGTTCTGTGAACAGTAGACCTCGCGCAGTTATAAACAACAGCCTCCTCTTATACTGTCCATCAGAGTAAATCCTATCTGTACTGTTGTGTCGGCGATATATCGGTGTGAAACGGCTAATGACTATTTTGGGGTTGGTGTATCAAAAATGCTAACATCAGTAGCTAATCTCTCCTACAGGACATACTGGGAACAGGTCAGCCCGAGTTGAAAGCAGAGAAGAAATACTATGTTAGGTACCAATCTTTCAGTTATTAATATTGCATGCAAAGTCCACAAGACAGCTGAGTTTTTACTACGTTACAGAATAAAATTACTCTATTACACTGAGATATCAATTGCATGCGTCATTGCATGCGATTAATAGTCCACTCGACAGCTGATTTATGATGAATAATTATAGTCTGATTTTTACGGTATTATTGGCGCTCGAAGAAGACTCCTTTTCCTTTTGTATCATCCTTGAAATGCAAAATTTCAAACAAACTTTATATGAAGGTACGTCGACGCGAAATTCAAAAAGGAACATACCAATCAAATTCCATGAAAATCTATTGTCTCGTTTCGCCGTAAATGCGGAACATACATATAAACACAAATATTATCATATAAACATAAAGAGAAATTCAAAACCGTCGACTTGAATCTGAGATCTCACTTCGCTCGGACAAATTATGACACTTATATGAGAAGGCAAAACAGTGAATATTTTCAATGACCCAATAATAAATTTTCATAACTGAGATTGAATATTTTATTAATAAATTATATTTCTAAAATTGTTGAAAGCTGATCTGGTAACATTGCGGAGCTAGAAAAGGATATCGCTATCTGCTTTGTCGAATGACAAGGATGGCAACACCAATGTTAATCAAATACTGCCAACGTGGACCTCACTAGTCACTATAGAACAAGAACAACCACAACATGATACAGTATCAAACCAGTATGATACAGTGTCATCTCAACTTGATACACAACCTCACTATGCTTGGTATCAAGCCTCAAAATAGCGGCTCTTCTCATTTCTAACTGTATCGAAGCAATAAACCCCCAAACCCAGAGATGCTCTCCAATTTAAAACCAAAGATGTTTCAAAGCAATCAAAACATAATAAAATTACTTTCACTCCCGATTCGAAGAAACGTTCGTTTGAAAGACGGTTCGTTTCGAAATTAACTGACAGCTGTTCTTTATTATCAGTTTTCATTAGGATGGGTCCTCGTTAATAAAACTCTGTTTTTGGATCTGTTATAATCAAAGTCGGTTTTGGTTCGGTTCTAATTGAACTCGGGGTTAGTTTGGTTCTAATAAAGAATATTTCTCCTCCAGTAGATATATAAAATCGGGGGACCGAGCTTCGCTCTGGAGTGTAAAAGCATAGAAAATTTGTAACGAAAGATGAATTTATAGTTTTATATTTATTTCTCTGTTGTATATCCATACTTTTTCACTGTTAAAATTAAACTTGAATTAAAAAAAAAAAACTTCAAAAGTTTTCACTTCGAAAGTGTTTTTTAAAATCAAGTTTATATTATTTTATTCATTTTCTCAGTCGTACAATTATTTTTACAGTTATATGAGGAGGCACAACATGCTTGTGCCCAAAACTGTCCCTTTTCAAATTATACTACAAAATAAAAATATTAGAACTTCAAAAAACAAACACATCATCAATCATCATCACAGTAGATATACTATGAATTCGATTTAGAATGATATCTATGTTTGCTAAGATATTTTGTTAATATTATTTTATTTTATTTTTTTTTTCAATTTTATGACCACATAGGATCACTGTAGTCTCTGGTTAGTCCTCTTTCTTCTTTTATTCGCTTCAATTCTCTCCTTTCTTCCAGTACCTTTTCATTCTGTCAGACCTTTCTTTCTCAATTCATCTGAAAAACCTGTTGCCTTCTCCTAATTGTTTTTATAGATAAGATCCTCTTTCTGTCAGTGATGGTTCCCTATAGATTTTTTGTGCGATTTTTGACATCGTCAATAGTTAAATTTAGTTCCGATATGTCTTTTTTAATTTCCACAAGCCAAGAAATTGTGGCTCTGTCTGTTTTCGCACTCATGAATTTTTCAATAAGTCTTCTCAACAATCGATTCGCTGGGGTTCTGAAATATGTCCAAAGAAAGAATTCTCTTTTTGCGCATTGCGTCAGTTATTGGTTCGATTTCTCTATAATCTGTTTCTCTTGGAAGGAGTCTGAACTGGTTGTCAACTACATGTTTTTTGTTTATGCAGGTTCTAAGAATCCGTCTTTCAATCTTCTTATAGTTTCTTTAATTCCATTTCCATCAATATTGAAAAGTGTTTCACTGCATACATTGCTTGTGATCTTAGAACTGCCTTGTAGGTTTTCAGTTTTGTATGAATGGAAAGACTTTTTCTCTTATAAGTGTCCCTAGTTACATGCTGTCCCTTGGAAAGCTTTGAATTCTGGCCTTCCATGAGGCCTTCTCACTAGATTATATGTGATCGTCTCTCCTAGATATCTAAATATGTTTAATATTATACTATATACTATTTTACACTAACAGCATCTAGTTACTATTTTGAACTTTCTGAAGTGAACATGTTTTCTAAAAAAAAGAAAATAACGAAAATAAGTTTCTCTTGCTGAATTTTTTTCTTCGTCGTGAGATCAGCTGGATGATCCCACACATGCACTCGTTCACTCTCTTCCATTACGGTATCGACAGACGACAAAATTTCCAGCTGTTTTCCCAAGGTCGTATTTATCCTTTTAATGTCCTTCAGCGAGCTATCCCAGGGTTGAGACCTAGTGCAATCGAATTTTCATATCGTAAACCTACTTTGTTCCAATTTCGTGAGGATCGGTTAAAGCCGTTTTCGAGATCCGGTCACATACAGATATATATATATAAACATAAAAACATCTAAACAGAAATTGCTCGTTTGATAGTATAGGATTATTGTATTAGTTCCAGGTGGAACCATGAGATATTTCAAATTGTAATCAATGGACGCTGGTAACTTGCCGGAGTTTCAGTTTTGGATGCATATGAAGAAAAGTGACGTAATAAGAAGCACTGGCAGTCAGTAACTTACCGCCACTACATTCTCTATCTTCAAGTCGCTTTAGACAAATCAGTAGTCAGACAAATTATAGACTACTTAGTATCATGAAAAAAAAAGAGAAATCCTATTATATTAAGCGAGCGTTATATTATGTCCTATTATATTATGTTTTGCGTTTCTCCTTGACGCAAAATA
>NW_024093354.1:0-15833 GCF_014356525.2 Nilaparvata lugens | reverse complement strand
TTTCATCCTTCTTTCTCTCTTCCATTTTTCTTTTCTTCCTCTTTTCCATCTTCCCAGGAGTAATCTATGGATTTGGACTGAAAATTCTCAACTTTATTCACTTTTCACTTCTTTCTTTTGCATAATCAATTCTTACGAACTTAAATTCGAAAGAAGTTCCTGTTTTCTTTTTTCATTTGGAAGAGTTTTTATTTTTATTATATTAATTTTTTCTCGTTGCTAATTTTCTTGTTGGAGCTATTGTTTCTTCAACTTCAATTTATACTCTTCAATGTTTGATTCCATTACGAACTGCTTGTTAAATAATCACTTTGAACAATTAATTACGAATACTAATAGCTAATAGCTCTTATTTATATAAATACCTGACTGCTATGTCGTAATTAATTGTTCAAAGTGATTATTCAATTTATAGTTTTTTGATGTTTGTTTTAAATGTAACTTAGAATTGTATGGAGGGTTAAGTGTAAGAGAGGGCCGGCTGCGCTCTAACTTCAGCCTCCTAGGTTTTTAATAAAGGCAGCGATTCAATTCAATTCTCTCTCACTCTCCCTCTCTCACGCACTCTCTTCCTCTCTTTCTCTTTATCATCCTTTCCCTCTATCTCTCATTTACACACACATGCTCAGTGTCCCAGCCTTTGCATGTCTTCTAGCTTTGTTCCATTATTGTGTTGTAGTGTAATTAGATTAGTAGATACATTGTAGAAGGGTGTGCAGTATCCCATTAGGCATATTACCCACCTCTCCCATTTGAAACACTTGTATTATAATTTGGAACATTTTGTACGATTAATTGAAACATTCTGGCTTTTTGTAACAGTTGTTGAGGGAGTATGAAGTAGATTCGTCAACCTACCACTCGAGATTACCTAATTAGAAGATAATTAGTGACCTAAAAATTGATAAAAATATTATGAAAATTAGTGGCTGGAATTAGAGGGTGTAATATTCCCGCCTATATCCAAATATTGTCATATCCATTTGACCGAACGTAGTGAGGTCTATGTTTTAACTCGGATTTTCTTTTGTCTGTCTGTATGTAACGCGATTACGGCCAAACGCGTTGATAGAATTCGACGATAGAATTTTCTGTAACTTAGGATTTATTTGACCAATGAATAATGTGGTCGCAATCATCTACCATTTTTATGATATATAATAGATGTTTGAGAATAATACAGTGTTGTTATAAAATGCTGAATATGAGCTATTTAAATGTAGGGGTATCATTTGAAAAATTTCAGTATAAATTGTACAGTTTCAAGAGACGTGATAGGTTGTAGATCTACGATCTAAACAAGGGTTTTCTATCAACATCTCCTATAAATTGTGTTTGAAGGTGTTTAGTTGAAACCTTAAAATTAAAGCCTTGTGGCTTTTTCAAGTTTAGTACCTACATTTGAAGTACCTTAGTTCGAGTAATTTACTACCTTCTTCAGTTTGATTAAAGGTTTGTCTTGAAAGATGATTCTTTTTAATTACAATCCACTCCAATGACAGAATGATGATAATAATAAGTATTGTACATAATCAAATTAATCAATTCTACATTGTGAATAATTATTTGGTACCGTACCAATTGAATGGATTATCTTCTATTGCTGTTCATTATATATATTTTGATGAAGTATAAGTCACCATTATTTATTTACATCAGGATAATTACTTATTTGTACTCCAAACCAAATTGGTCAATTTTTATCAATTAAGGGCCGTTTGCACAGTCAAAGCTTGAACTCAATTTAATCAGCTGGTGGCTTGAACTCAAAATGAATCACATTATATTAAGTTATACTTGATATAGATTTTATCTAGTTTAAAATGATATTTAGTTTAAACTGTCACTGTGCAAACGACCCTTAATATGATTTAAGTAACTTATTGTGTAATATTATTCTCTATTTCAAAATACATAATATTGTTTCATGCCTTATTGTTCAACTGAGTATTCTTGGTTGAGCAACGAATATTTCTAATCCAAGTTTGTTGGAGTTTTCCAGAATTATCCAGCCAAGGATCCCTCCAGATAAACAAAGCACAAAGCAGTGTGTTCACAATGGCATATAACACAATTTTTTAGGTGAGACCATAGAAATGAATGGTATTTTGAGTTATGATAGTTTTAGATTATAGTTTGCAATGTTAGTTTGAAAAAGGTAGAGGCTACTTATCAGATATGACTTTTTTGGTGTGGGAAATCATATTGACAGTTTCAAAATTATTCTTGAATGATAGAATTAAATCTACTAAGGGAGTGAAACATTCACCTCCCACATATTAAACAGTGATATTTCACAATTCGATTATTATCATGGCATTTCAAATCTTAATTTAGATTCAAGATCTCCTTATACATCGTTCATAATTTTTACTTTCCTCACCCTATTACCATAGGTAAGGAAAGTATTGCTTTCCGAAAAAAATTAAGGTACCCTAATTTCCAAATTTCCATACGTTTCAAGGCCCCTGAGTCTAAAGAAGTGGTTTTTGGTTATTGGTCTTCTGTGTGTGTGTGTGTGTGTGTGTGGTGTGTGGTGTGTGTGTGTGTGTGTGTGTGTGTGGTGTGTGTGTGGTATGTGTGTGTATATGAGTGTATGTGCGTCTGTGTACACGATATCTCATCTCCCAATTGACGGAATGACTTGAAATTTGGAACTTAACGTCCTAACACTATAAGGATCCGACACGAACAACTTCGATCAAATGCAATTCAAGATGGCGGCTGAAATGGCGAAAATGTTGTGGAAAAACGTTTTTGGTTGTGGAAAAATTTTTTTGGAAAAAATGTCACGTTTTTTGGAAAAAAGGTCACGTTTTTTGGAAAAAATGTCACGTTTTTTGGAAAAAATGTCACGTTTTTTGGAAAAAATGTCACGTTTTTTGGAAAAAATTTATACCTAAAATAGTCATTGATAAGCTATAGTCTATCAACTGCCACAAGTCCCATATCTGTAAAAATTCCAGGAGCGCCACCCTATCTATGCAAAGTTTGATTTTAGATTTCCCAATTATCAGGATCAGGCTTCAGATACAATTAAAACAAAAAAAATCAATCTTCATAACGGCAAGGAAAGTTGTGTGAGTGCGCCAAACCAGATTTTTCAATAAGAATATGAAGGGAATGAAATGGAAATATTCTTCGCAATAAACCTTTCAAGTAATCCTATTGAAATAAATATTATTGTAAAAGATCATTCTATAGTACGGTACTAACTAACATGAAATTAATGCTAATCGGACATTAAAATGTGATTGGAAAAATATATGGACTTGAAAGGCTCAAAATAAGAAAATGATCATTTCTAAGAAAAATACATCTGTAATGATACAGATGTAAATAGGTGTAGGAGATCAAGAGAAAGAAAACAAAAGTCGAGGATTGGGATAGAGAGAAGGAGAAGAAGGAGAGGAAGAAGAAGAAGAAGAAGGATAAGAGAAGGATGAAGATGAGAAGACGAAGAGGTAGGAGGAGGAGCAGTAATAGATTAGCCGCGTGTACTGAGGATGAAGTCCAATTTATGGCACCTTGAAGCAAGACAGCAGTTACACCACTTTTTCTAATGGTATTGCCAATTCCACCATCATCCCTGTCTTTTTCTTCTTCCTCATCATCATCTTCTTCTTCTTTCTCTTCTTCTTCTTCTTCTTCTTCTTCTTCCTCTTTCTCTATTTACTCTTCACTCGCACCCCCTCATCAAGCATCCAATCGTTATGTTTTACTCACACTCTACTTCTTATATACTTTTTTATTACTGCTCGCCTTCAAGAAGTTAGTGGAACAGGGGGAGAGAGAAAGAAGATGAACAGACTGGTTGAGAGAGGGTGAAGAGTAAGTGATGGAGAGACTGAGGAAGAGAGAGGGAGTATGAGGGTGAGAGAGAGTGACATAGAGGAAGTCCAAACAGTATCGGAACTGGCTACTTCCACTTTCAATCCTCTCCTTCTCCTCACTTTATCCTCCCCTTCTCCTCTCCTTCTCCTCTCCTTCTCCTCTCCTTCTCCTCTCCTTCTCCTCTCCTTCTCCTCTCCTTCTCCTCTCCTTCTCCTCTCCTTCTCCTCTCCTTCTCCTCTCCTTCTCCTCTCCTTCTCCTCTCCTTCTCCTCTCCTTCTCCTCTCCTTCTCCTCTTCTTCTCCTCTCCTTCTCCTCTCCTTCTCCTCTCCTTCTCCTCTCCTTCTCCTCTCCTTCTCCTCTTCTTTCTTCTCTCCTTCTCCGTTCTTCTAATCTCCTTATCCCTCCGCTTCTCTGTCCTTCTCCTCTCCTTCTCCTCTCCTCCTGAATCCTTTTTCCTCTTCTCCTCTCGTTTCTCCTGAGTAGTATCATCCGAGACTACATTGCACATTAATCCATTGCAAATTTACAACAAGAGAAATCGAGTTATATACCTGTCTTAGTAGTTGCCATTAAATTGCTATTGCCTATTGGCTTCTACTTTTTTCTCCTTCCAGTCCTCTCATGCTTTCAGAGAAAATAATGTGAGATGAAGAGAGAGGTCAAAGAAGGAAGAGGACGGAGAAAAGAGAAAAAGAATGAGAAATTCGTTCTACGAATATCGTAGAAGATTCTTTAGTCCAGTCAATATAGACATAAAAAAGGGGGTGTGCTTGCAATTCATATTGTAGTTCTGATTTTTTAATATATTATTTGGGTACATAAGAGAAGTCCAGAACCAATATCTTCATGCAAAATTTCCTTGTGCTAGATACAGGGTGGCCCAAAAACCTCGTATTTTCGGCTCATTTTCCAGTTTTCAGCTATTTCTGCCAAATCTCGTGATCGGACAGAAAAATTTGCTCTTGCCTTTTTTCTAGATTATGGATTTCGGAATAAAATGTGATCATTCGGAACTCTCTATCTCCAATGAGTACTGAGTTATGATTTTCCAAAAATGAGTGAAATGTGAAGAAAAAATCAATTCTGATGTATTTTAGTTTTTGATCAACAATATCTTCCGATTTTTACCATTTAGATGTATATTTCGAAATCCCTCTGGGCGTATTTTTGTGCTCTACTATCTCTAGATCACGTAGAGCGCTCTATCTCATATAGATTTCCAGGTACAGCTGACAAAATGCTCCCTGTATTGTGAAAAACACCTAATTTTCAGCTTCAACCATCATCACCAACTACATAGTCTTCACATTGATGTTTCGCATTTCACGATGACATAAGTTCATGAGATTATGTTGTATGAGAATCACCCATTAGATGCACTTCATTTCAGTATTTCTAAAATATATTTCGAATAAGTATATTGAAGATTGTGAAAAATTGAATCAAATTTTGAAAATTTCTAAATAGAAAAGTTACTTCTAGTTCTGATTTGAAATAAATTTTAAGAGAGACTTGATGTAGAGGGAATTGAAGTTCTCAGCTTGAAGCTGTCCGAAGCAACAAAAAATCAAACTGAACAACAACATCAACAAACAAACAAACATCAACTGAACAAACAAACATAAAAAAAATTATAAACTAAACCTGCTGTATGTGTATTGTGTTGGTGTTGTGTGTTGTGTATAAATAAAACTTCAATGCCTTAAATTGACACCAAAAAGGGTAGCCTCACACACTTCTACTCTATATTATTGTGATTTAATGGATAAAGAATTGAAATATTATTACAAAGCATGAAACAAGAGTATCAAATTATTTTCCCTGAGAAAAAATAACAGCGAATTCAAAAATCATAATACAAAAGTAGTTGAAGATTTGAAGTTAACAGACTTTTGTGCAACCGGGTGTAGGTATTTTTATTGGAAAAAATGTTAAAGGGAGAATTTAGTTCAACATATCTTGGTTTTAAACGTTCTGTGATGTAGTATGGATTAATATGTGTGAAAAACAATTTTAAATATAGTTCTGCTATTATTTATTTGACATGAGTTGGATGAAGTATTATTGTGAAGTCCACGTTATAATGACAGTGAATAAAGATAGAAAAATAGCGATGCCGATTCTCTGCATAATTCAATTATATTTCTACACTGTCAAAAACATACTTGGCATCGATGTGGACCTAGAAAAGGATAGTACCACCGGCTTTGTCGAATGATAGACTAGGATAGCAGAACCAAAGTTGATCAAATACTGTCATTATAACCTGGACCTCACTATAGTGTGTGAGGGCTCATGTGTTTCTGTGTAGCATGCTTAGATCGACATTTTCTGACTCACCAAACTGCAGAACAAACCTGTGAACAAACAGAAAAAATACCAATTTGTACATCACTTCACTTTTATGGCCTACTTTATTAAAATTAATAGAAACAATTCAAAAACTAGAAGTATCCTTTTTATTCAAAACTTTACAATTTTAAAATAATGAAAAAATATAAAAATTAGAAGTATTGTTTTATTAAAAACATTATTTTTAACTGGAGAAATAAAAAGAGTACTTCATGTTTTTATATTGTTTTTATTAATATCAATTTGTGGTATTGTAGAATGGTAAATAGATATTGGTAAGAAGGAAATTTGGAGATTTATATCCACTAGGTTTGGACATAGATAATGGATAAGCATGAGCTTATATTGCTTGTCTCTGGTTTGGATTAGATAGAATGAGATATCTGTGCTGCTAATTCTATTGTAAGGTGAAATGGAAGAGATTTTATCAGTTTTACTTAATTTATTTGAATCAAACTAAAGTTTCAATGCACTTTTAAGGTTTCATCATCAGTGGTCCTTTTTGGGTTAGACTGATCCACTGATACGAGAAAAATACCTTCTCAAAATGTATGAATTCAGGGCTACTTATTTCTATTCTTGAAATAGAATTATAGTACCCTTTTTTGAAATTAATGGAATAATAGATTAAAAATACAAATTATAACAACTAGTCTCAGTGATCTACACTATATCTTCAGGTTTTAAAAAACGAATTTTGAATAAACGTTTTACTAGAAAAATACCGCTTATTTAAAAATATTTTAAAGAAAAATACCGCAGATGATTTATAATGATGACTCAAGTGCATTGAAACTTCAATTTGGCTCAAATAAATTATGAGGATCTGACAACATCTCTTTCATTTCACGTTAATATGGAGAAATTCCTCAATATATTTGTTAATAGTGTTAGTTAGCTCTTGTTTTCGTTTAGTATGAGATCGGAAACCGACTTGTGAGCATAAACATTCTGCATAGGCATAACAAGCCGCCATACATTGAATCCACTTTTCATGAAAAACATTATTAGCAACCTCCTGTCATTGTCACCAACAAACCATGTCATTTAGAATCATTTTCCGTCTCACTATCGTCTGTGAGATGAATCATCGTCTAAATTGCCTACTGCATATTCCATTTTTCTATCAGTTGACCGATTTCTTATAATTGATTGTAAGAAAAGTTGTAATATTGTAAATATGGGGACAATATGAAGGTACCTCCTTGAGAGACATTTATAAGTCCGGTGTCCCTGAAACAATGTCTTTAGCACTTTCAATGGAGAAAATAATAGATGACATGGATAAATCTTCACAATATACTGTACTTTCTTAATGGCCCTTCTCATTAGTTGAAAGTGTAGGCTATCACCGCGAGGTCTACTGTTCGCAGAAATACTAGTTAAATTATACTATTACGAGAGTATAAATTATACTATTTATATCGATTCAGTAACAATAATTAAAGTTGGCTAATATTGAAGAATGATTATTGGTACGGTATTACTTTATTCCTTGAAGATAGATCGAATTATTGCACAAATACTAATAATATTGTAGTAATGTTATTAATTGCATGATTGATTATTTGATTTATCTACACTATCTGTATTGTACTGGTCTTGATTATATTGAAGAATAATTATTATTGTTGTTGGTTATCCATCTTGTTTTCACTATTATTATTACTATTGAATTTTGAAAAACTTTAAAGTGAAAAAACACTCACATTATTTGATGTGGCGAAGTCCGTTTCGTGCTGGTTTTGCACATTAATGTTTCAATTTGCACATTAACATTCTGTTAGGCTTGAGAATGTAAAATGCCAGCAAGAAACGTTCGTAGACACATCAAAGAATGTGAGTGTTTTTCACTTGAAAGTTTTACATTAATTGACCGAGCGAAGTGAGGTCTAAGATTCAAGTCGACGGTTTGGCATTTCTTTTAATGTTTAAATGTTTAAATGTTTAAATGTAAAAATGTTTGAATGTTTAAATGTTTAAATGTTTAAATGTTTAAATGTTTAAATGTTTAAATGTTTAAATGTTTAAATGTTTAATGTTCAAATGTTTAAATGTTAAATGTTAAATGTTTAAATGTTTAAATGTTCAAATGTTTAAATGTTTAAATGTTAAATGTTTAAATGTTAAATGTTTAAATGTTTAATGTTTAAATGTTTAAATGTTTAAATGTTTAATGTTTAAATGTTAAAGTTTAAATGTTTAAATGTTTAAATGTTAAATGTTTAAATGTTTAAATGTTTAAATGTTTAAATGTTTAAATGTTTAAATGTTAAATGTTTAAATGTTAAATGTTTGATGTTTAAATGTTAAATGTTTAAATGTTTAAATGTTGAATGTTAAAGGTTTAAATGTTTAAATGTTTAAATGTTTGAATGTTGAATGTTAAATGTTTAAATGTTTAAATGTTTAAATGTTTAAATGTTTAAATGTTTAAATGTTTAAATGTTTAAATGTTCAATGTTAAATGTTTAAATGTTTAAATGGTTAAATGTTAAATGTTCAAATGTTTAAAGTTAAATGTTTAAATGTTAAATGTTAAATGTTTAATGTTTAAATGTTTAAATGTTTAAATGTTTAAATGTTTAAATGTTTAAATGGTAAATGTTTAAATGTTAAATGTTTAAATGTTTAAATGTTTAAATGTTTAAATGTTTAATGTTAAATGTTTAAATGTTTAAATGTTAAATGTTTAAATGTTTAAATGTTTGAATGTTAAATGTTTAAATGTTTAAATGTTTAAATGTTTGAATGTTAAATGTTAAATGTTTAAATGTTTAAATGTTTGAATGTTGAATGTTTAAATGTTAAATGTGGTTAAATGTTTAAATTTAAATGTTTAAATGTTTAAATGTTTAAATGTTTAAATGTTTAAATGTTAAATGTTTAAATGTTTAAATGTTTAAATGTTTAAATGTTTAAATGTTAATGTTTAAATGTTTAAATGTTTAAATGTTTAATTTTAAATGTTTAATGTTTAAATGTTTAAATGTTTAAATGTTTAAATGTTTAAATGTTTAAATGTTTAAATGTTTAAATGTTCAATGTTTAAATGTTTAAATGTTTAAATGTTACATGTTTAAATGTTTAAATGTTTGAATGTTTAAATGTTCAAATGTTTATGAGAATGTTTGTGAGAATAATTATTGAAAATAAATAATAAATAGTTAGAATAAATATTATAGTTCTAAAATGAATAATGGAAATATCGTTCATGTGTTTGTTTTATAAAAAATGACATATCGGAACTAAATTTAACTATTGGCGATGTCAAAAATCACACAACAATAAATAGGGGAACCATCACAGACAGAAAGAGGATCTTATCAATGAAAACCATAATAAAAGAAGGCAACAGGTTTGTTCAGACGAATTGAAAAAAGAAAAATCTGAAAGAATGAAAAGGTACTGGGAAGAAAAGAAGATAATTGAAGCGGATAAACAAAGAAAAAGGACTAACCAGAGACTACAGTGATCCTATGTGGTCATAAAATAGAATATCGGGGACCAAGCTTCGCTCTGGAGTACACCTACAAGAGCATAAAACATTTATTACAAAAGAAGAAATTATAATAATATTCATACAGAAATGTTCTATCTAATCACAGTGAATTGAGATTAATTCCCACAGGAATACAAAAATTCCCCTCACGAAGGCCCGGTTGCACAAAAACCGGTTAAATTTTAATCCTGATTACCAAATCAGAGAGGACCATTTCAATAAGATGGCTCTACTGGAATTAATCAGGATTAGAAATAACCCAGCTTCTTTGCAACCGGCCTGATTGAATGATTACAAAAGTTCAACGGCTGAGTCATAATTTTGACAGTCCCACACACATGAACTCGCTCACTCACTTCCATCATCAACAGATGACTAAATAATTATTATCAGCTGTTTTTCGAAGGATGAATAATAATTTTCCTTTTAATGTCCTTCAGCGAGTTTTACCAGGGATGAGATCTAGTGCATTTTATATTATAAACCTACTATGTTCTGAATTTCGTGAGAATCGTTAGAGCCGTTTTCGAGATCCGGTGAAATACAAACATATAAACAGAAATTGCTCGTTTAATATTATATGAATAAAAAAAAGAATATTGGAAATACTGAATCTAATTAATACTGTGAACCTCGAACTTATGAATCAAAAAATTAAATTTCATCTGAACTCACACCACTCCACTTGCTACTGGCTTTCATTAAAATGTCATATTTACTAATTGAAATGTATCATCAAGACTTCATTAAAAACTCCAATATAATGAAAGTGGCGTACAGTTAATTGATGAATTATAACCGCCCGTAAATTAATTAGGCTAATAAGTTCAAAGGTGGTCCTTAGGGGGGTACCCTACCCCTCTACCAAAAGACCCCCCTCATGACTTCCCTCTCATTATATACCTGGCGCAGTTCTTTGAAGGTGACGAGTTAGGGCAAATTAATTAAAAAATACTAGAAGGGGTGGGTGGTGGGTTGGCATAATTCAAACAAGGGGTAGTGGAAAGTGGAGGGAGGGTACAATGAAGGAGGCCTTTGCTTTCCAGTCGTGAAGCAAACCACGAATTGTAATTTAATCACTTAATGTCGGACCATTAGCGCTGAAAGTCCATTAATAACGA
Source organism: Nilaparvata lugens (assembly GCF_014356525.2). Taxonomy (NCBI): domain Eukaryota; kingdom Metazoa; phylum Arthropoda; class Insecta; order Hemiptera; family Delphacidae; genus Nilaparvata; species Nilaparvata lugens. The sequence goes on along the minus strand of NW_024093354.1, from coordinate 5,024 downwards.
GTAGGTGACAGAGAAAAAGGAAAGGAAAACTAGGAGAAGATGACGTAGGAGTAGGAAATGGAGGGGAAAAGTGTGAGAGAGGATGAAAATAGAATGAGAAGAGATATAAGACGAGAGGAAAATTAAGAAAAATATTAATAACAAGGAGGTGACAGAGAAAAAGTAAAAAAAGAAGAAGACGTAGGAGTAGTAGAAAGAGCTGAAAGGAGCAGTGTGAAAGAGGAAGAGAATATAATGAGTAGAGATATAGGATGGGAGAGAAATTAAAGAAAATATTGATAACAAGGATGTGACAGGGAAAATGAAAAGAGAAGAAGAAGAAGAAGAAGAAGAAGACGTAGAAGTAGGGAGAGGAATGGAAGGAAGAAGTGTGAAAGAGGAAGAAAATATAATGAGTTAGATGAGAAAATATAATGAGATATAGGATGAGAGAGAAATTAAAGAAAATATTGATAACAAGGATGTGACAGGGAAAAATGAAAAGAGAAGAGAAGAAGAAGACGTAGGAGTAGGGAGAGGAATGGAAGGAAGAATAGAATAGAATAAAATGACTGCCTTTATTTTCCCTAGAGAGCGAAGTTAGGGCGCAGTGTGAAAAAGAAAGAATAATAAATGAGGAAAGATGGAAATGAGAAGGAAATTAAGGAGAAAGTTTCAAGACGAGGAGAAATAGGAGGAGATTTCAAGAAGAAACGAAAGAGAAAGAAATAAAATTTGAGAATTAGGAAGAGGAATGATGATGATGAGGAAGAGAAAAGGAAGGTGTAAGAAGAAGATGTAAGAGTAGGGATAGGAATTGAAGGGAGAGGAGTGTGAAAGAAGAAGAAAATGCAATGAGAAGAGATATTGGATGAGAAGAAAGTTAAGGAAAATATTTCAAAAGGAGATAAAGTGAATTTCAAAAAGAAACGAAAGAGAAAGAAATAAAAATTGGGAATTAGAAGTGATGAAGTCGAGGAAAAGGAAACGAAGGTGTAAGTGTGAAAGACAGAGAAAAATAATGCGCGAAGACGAATAATAGGCAAAAATTAGGGCAAAGATTACAAGATGAAAAGGAGGAAGTTTAAGACGTACGTGTGATGATGAGAAAGTTTTAGGGGGCTGGAGGAGAAATGAAGGATGAGAGAGAAACTGAGCAGAAGATTTCAAGACAATGATAACGGAGAAGAGAAAGATGATAAAATAAAAGAAAGTAGAACGTTTTTGAAGAGAGATGAATAATGAGGAAGTGAAACGCATAAAGGAAGTGTAGAAAATAGAGTATGAGGAGGAGAAGAATGAGAGTGTGAAGAAGAAGGAAAACGTTTCTGAAGAGAAAGGAATAATGAGGAGGGGAAGAAACGGAAGAAGTGTAAAATGAAGTATGAGGAGGAGAATGAGAGTGCAAAGGAGAAGGAAAACGTTTCTGAAGAGAAAGAGATAATGAGGAGGGAAAGAAACGGAAGAAGTGTGAAAAAATGTGTGTGATGAAAGTAGAAAGAGAAGGGTGTAGGAAGGAAAGAATAAAGGAGAAGACAAGAAGTCAGCAATGAGGAAAACCCGAAACTCACTAGCAAAGGTTTAGGTAAAATTTAATTGGCCAACTATAAGCTCTCCTTACGCCATCTGTATTCATTTTCCAAAACTAAGCTCCTGTTTTTCTTACCAATGCCTGTGGTGTTCTTCTTCTTCTCCTCCTCCTTCTTCTTCTTCTTCTCGTCCTTCTCCTCCATCATCCTCTTCCTCACCTCCATGGATGGAAAGCGTTGTTAATATTTTGGAGTAGATGGTCTCTGGTATTCATTCCCCTTACCAACTGGAATAATAATGCATTCAGGAAATTGAAAATTATTACTTCCAGAGAAAAGTGAGTCGACACAAAAGGTGAGAGGTTAGTGTTAGTAATGTGTATTTCATTTTTTATCGAGACCAATCATGTTGATAGGTTGCAGAGGTAATGTTGAAGTGAGTATAAAATAGACCTACTATAGTGCATTCTGAATCAATATTATTGAAGCTTCTTGAACACAGCAATACAAAACACACTTTGAAAAATACAATTACTGAATAATAGATGGAAATAAATTGGAAGTTGCATTTGTTTAAATGCTAATTGATAAATAATTATTATTGAAGGAAATTTCAATGAAATGCTGTAAATCACACCAAAGACCTCTGCTACTGCAAAAAATCTGATGTGGCGCACTCACACAACTTTCCTTGCCGTTAGGAGAATTGATCACCTGACGCTAGTGTTCCCGCGCATCTCAAGTCTACTATTCAAAGACTTGAGCCAGCTGGTGACAGGGCAATAACGCTGGAGACACACGAGGTCTGCTATCTCTTCATAGTGAATTATTTAATAGAATCAATAGTTGCCAACAGTTTGCAATTGGATAATCACATTTTCTCGAATTTCGAGCTTATTTTCAATTTTAGGTGAGAATGTTACTGAACATTAATTGTAGAGATTTTCATGTTCAATCTTTTCCACTCGAAATTTTTTGTTTAAATTGTATCTGAAGCCTGATAATTGAGAATCTAAAATCAAACTTTGCATGGATGGGGCGGAGCTCCTGAAATTTTACAGATATGGGACTTGTGGCAGTTGATAGAGCTATCGATGACTATTTTAGGTATAATTTTAATCAAGATCGTTGGAGCCGTTTTCGAGAAAATCGCGAAAAACCCTGTTTTTGACAACATTTTCACCATTTTAGCCTCCATCTTGAATCGCATTTGATCGAAATTGTTCGTATCGGATCCTTATATTGTAAGGACCTCACGTTCCAAACACACACACACACACACACACACACACACCACACACACACACACACACACACACCACACACACACACACACACACCACACACACACACACAGACCAATACCCAAAAACCACTTTTTTGGACTCAGGGGACCTTGAAACCTATAGAAATTTAGAAGTTGGAGTACCTTAATTTTTTCGGAAAGCAATACTTTCCTTACCTATGGTAATAGGGCAAGGAAAGTAAAAATACAATTACTGTGAAATAAATTGAAGGGGTTATAATACAAGGGGTCCAAGTGACATATTGTTAGTTTCGAGAAAATTGAGCATAAAGTTTACTTACATTAATTAATTCTTCATTCATGAAATGAATATAGAAATGATATTCACCTATTCCTATAACTATTCAGTATACTTTTACCAAATCAAACGTACAGTTTCATGTCTCAAATTGCTCTCCTTTCTCAATTATCAGCTAAATAGTGATGAGAAGTATCACTTGTTCCCCTTGTTTATCAAACAAAACTCTATTGTCTAGCTACACTAGACGTAGAAACATAACACTAGTTTCAACTCTTCGAGAGTCATTTTCAAGTGTGAATGTTTGAACTTAAATTTATTATAAATATTTTTTTAAATGTATGAATTCGGGACTACTTTCTTTTATTTATAAAATATTATTATAGTACCCTTTGGGAAAGGGTAAAACAAAAAATATTTTTTTTCTTGTTTGTGTTGTAAGGTGGGTTCTACTTCTATGTCTCTTCTCTGTTTAGCAAAGTTAGAGTAGATAATTTGAAGTAGGAGAACCAATAAGAAGAAGAGAGAGAAGAATAACAGAGCTGGCTCTAGCACTCAATATCACTTACCTGATTGGTAGGGTGTTGTATCTCTTCCCCCATGCTGCCTTGGCTTGGCCCTGGTACAGGCGTGGAATATAATTCTATCGTATCCATATTTTATGGGCCACTTTCGTTTATTTGAACAAATGTAAGGTGCTGCACTGCAGCCAGCATAGGAGACGTAGTGGTCTGTTGATCGCTGGGGGATCGCTACCTGATGAGCATCATCTATGAGTCCAAAGCCTGGAAAAATGAGAGAAAATGCTGTGAAAAGTGGGGATATAGCGAGAAAGATGAGAGAGAAATGGGTCTGAGGTATGTTGCCTTATGAAATCATCAATATATTTGAAAAAAGCTAGATGGTCAGACACTGTTTTGCCCATCCTAATGAATGAAAAAAAGGAATAAAGCAGCTGAACACAAAACACAACTGAACAATGCACTCTTTTAACATAATCTAAACAATTTGAGAAGAAGAGCCAATATCAATCTGAATAAGCCTGTGGTATCTCTTTTCTGTATAGGGCTACTTTTTATGGAAATAGAAAGAAAAATGAAAATCTCAGTACCCTTTTTGACTTTATTTAAAGACTTTCAAAGTCTTTGACTTCATATCACTTGAAAATGGCATCAATGTCCGAAACATGTTGTGATTAAATATTCAGAAAGGGTACTGAGATTTTCATTTTTCTTTCTAAGCCTGTGGTACTTTAGAAGTTGAGTTATGTTAAATTATCGAATTTACGTGGGCATACAAGGAAAATCCACTAAGTCTATAAAAAGTAAATCTTTCAGGAAATCAATTTCTAATTTCCAACATCAATCATAATTATTTCCTTATAGTGATTTTTCACAAAATAGCTTCATACTGCAAGAAATTAAATATTCTTCATTTGTTTGACAATTATTAATTATTTAACATTCATAGATTATGGAATTATTTAAAAAACTAATAAAAAACAAAGTTTGGAAAAATTTGACTTTGTGCATTTTCCTTGTACGCCCACATATTATGGGTATAGAAAATGAAATGTTTTTGACCCAATAAATGAATATAAAATAAAATAAATTAATGTTTATTTCCCCCAAAAAAAACTAAAGCTACAACATCAATTACACAAAATATCAGATAAATTACAATATTACATACAATAGTTAGTTACAAAAAATTCTTTTAATGTGTCCTCTACTTGTTCAGTTTTTTCTGTGTGAAAATTGACCTACTCCACTATGGCGAACCATGTTCTAGAGTAGGTTTTGTTAGTTTTTTGTGTGTATTATTAATTAGTTAGTGTTTAGTAAGTCATTAGGTGGTTAGTTGTTACTTGAAATAATGAATTAGTATTATTGAGATATGAATTCACAGATATGAATAAATTAGAAGTTGCATTAGTTCAAAAGCTAATTGATGGATAATTATTATTAAGCGA
>NW_024093353.1:0-14132 GCF_014356525.2 Nilaparvata lugens | reverse complement strand
AATATCAAGATAAATTGTATCAGTATTACAAATGTGGATCTCCTTAGTTTGAAATAATTGCCTCATATATAATCATAAATAGCAGTGGAAAGATTCTTTTATAGAACAGAAAGCCAGCTCATGAAAATGCCAAGGTATATCTACTGTGGAATGTATTAATACAAATTTCCCATTATTGTAGTGGAGGGCACCTTAGTCATCGAATCCTGAAATGATTTAATTTACCTTTATTTTTTGAAGGTTGGTCATCCTCTCGACTGTGTGGACCCTCTTGGATCCTCCCTCGCCGATAGAGATCTTGATCCTCCCGTCCGATGACCAGACATTCCTATGCCCATGACGGTCGGCCGCAGCGTTGAGGATCTTGAGACGCTCCGCAGTCAGATCCTCGCGAATGGTGACGCCGGAACTTCAGCTCCTCTTAGCGTCGAAGATCATCTTCCTGGTCCGGTAGCTGCAGAGTCGTACTATGATGGGTCGGTCCTTGGGTTTAGCTTGCCCTTGTTGAGGTGGTTGACGCCTTCCAACGCGATGCGAGCGGTTGACATCCGCCAGAGTCACGGGCACGTTCAGCTTCTTGTTGAAGACATCAAGCGCCAGCAGGTCCGTGTCTTCTTTGTCACTCTCCGGGATCCCGAAAATACGTATTGAATGTCGGCGACCGTATTGCTCGAGGTCGTCGACCTTCAGGTGACAAGACACCTCTAGCTCACGAATTCTATCGTGCAGCTGTTTGTTCTCCTCCTTCAATGCCTGAAGTTCCTCAAAGATAGACTTTACTGCCATAGAAACGGCATGAGTCACAGTTTCCTCGATTTGCTGTCGAATAATTCGGAGGGTCTCTTCAGACAGTGATCCAGAAATAGCTGGCCCTGGCTTCGGAGCATTGACCTCATTCCTTGGCGTGCCTCTGTTCGGTCGAACCATCGTGTACCGTTAGGTGGATTTACACTTTTACAGGCGAGAAGGTAGACTGAAGAATCAGGAATGTTTTTTTAAGATAAATAAAAAGAGTGTGAGTTAATCAAAAATATAATTTCACTATTGAATTAAGCTCGAGAAACTGAATAACTAGATGTATAATTTGAAGTGAATTGAACTGTATAACCCTACGAAATATCTGTTAGAAGACGGAGCCGAACTGACACACGTTTACTCACTCGACATAACCAGAGACATAATCGTGGAGAGTGGTGTTGGAGGAGAGGAAGCATTGGATAGGGCTTTGTGGAGAGCAGACTAAGAGAAAAGAATGCCGACCCCATTAAATGGGATAGGCACACAAAGAAGAAGAGATTTGGATTTTATTGTATTCAAGTCTTTCTATACTGTGTTTCCTCTATAGCAGACTATAGAAAATTCACATCTGTCCTTTACAAGTCTATTTGGGAAATCTTGAGAAAATGCTTCAGTAGCGCAAATACATATAAGATGATAGGGAAAACTCTCTCAACTTTCAGTTTCATCTATATATATAAAAGCGAAATGGCACTCACCACTGATGACTGACTGACTCACTCACTCGCAGAACTAAAATCTATCGGACCAATTCGTTCAAATTTGGTAGGTATGTTCAGTTGGCCCTTTAGAGGCGCACTAAGAAATCTTTGGGCAATATTTTAATTAAGGGTGGTTTTAAGGGTTTAAAGTTCGTCTTTTAGCATGTATATTCTTCTTATTCTCTTAATTAAATTGGGAAATGTCCATACCATATGTTAATATAGAACTATAATCTAGAGAGAGTCTCTCTTCGAAACAGTTTTTAACTGGTAACTAAATTAATAATTGGTCAGGTTGGCATTAAGTTGACTGACTTTGTTAGGTTGGCACCAAGTTGAAGATTGGAATGCATTTATCGCGGAAAAATTGATTGGGCACTGCTACTTCAATCAGAGCTATTCCTGGGAATATTATATTACTAGCCGTCAGGCTCGCTTCGCTCGCCATATCCGTTTAGCCGACGTTTAGTCTGGACCCCGACGGATCGTCCTAACGATCATCGTCCTACAAATGAAAAATGCAGGCGAGTGAAGCGAGCCTGCTGATCTCATTCTTGGACGATCCAGTGGGGGGTCCATGGGGCGGAGCCACTGGCTAGAGGTATGGCGAGTGAAGCGAGCCTGACGGCTAGTCATATATAATCTGACATGTTTATCTAGTATCTGTTTAACCTAAACTTTCACAGCTCAGTCGTTCCTGTGATAACTGTGAATAATAATAAATAAATCTATTAAATAATTTTATAGTTAGAAGCACTTTCAGGAAATTGATGTGGAAGTGGTGGTAAATTATTACAGTCCTAAGTCAAGAGTCACAAAAACAAGCAGCTCTCTGATTGGTCAATAGGTTGGTTAGCCGCCATTTCACCTTCACAGCCCACTACCAATAGGAAGTAAGCAGCTTGAGACGTCACATGCCAGTCATGTTCTTCACAAACAGTTTCCTTGGAGAAAGTTGTCAAATTTTTCTGTAGGAACAAGTTGAAGGTTTTTGAAAAAATTGGCAACAAATTGACGAGACTTGTAAAATGTCAGATGACAACTATGTTATAAACGTGGCTTCATTTATTTTACAATATCTATATTGAGACAACAGGTCGAAACCCACAACTGCCTCCTTAACTCAAATCATAATAATGTCAAATTACTATAAAGTAAAATTATCATGAGAATTCTCATGCATAATTAATTATATAAATAAACTATAATATTAAAATAATAATAAGTAATTAAACTATTTTACTATTGAACTAATTAAATCAAGTGGAAGTTCATGAGTGTATCACTACTGCGAAGTTTGTTATTGAAAGACTTGAACACTTTTTCAAAGCTGGTTGACCCTGAAAACAATGACTCACTGTCAAGCATTTCTACAAGCATAAATGAACCAAATTGTATTTGGAAAGAATCCAGACCGCTCTTGGTATTCCCGTAATTCGCTTTTTCTTAGTTCCTATGAAACCATTACATGAACGAATCTACATATTTCTTTGAATTTGTTCAGTAGTCTTAATTGGTTGTTATACGCTTATCAATTGATAATCTGTCTATCGGGGACCGAGCTTCGCTCTGGAGTAGAAAAGCATAAGAAATGTATTACGGAAGAAGAAATTATAATAACATTCATACAGAAATGTTCCATCTAATAACAGTAAATTGAGATTAATTCCCAGAGGAATGCAAAAATATCCCTCACAAAGGCCGAGTTGCACAAAATCCGGTTAAATTTTAATCCTGATTAACTTCACGTGAACCAAATCAGAGAAGACCATTTCAAAAGATGAATCTACTGGAATTAATCAGGATTGAAATACCCGGCATTTTTGCAACCGGCACTAAGTACCTGATTGAATGATTACAAAAGTTCAACAGCTGAGTCATATTTTGACACAGTTCCACGCACATGAACTCGCTCACTCACTTCCATCACCACATACACGAAATAATTATTATCAGATGTTTTTCCAAGGATGAACAATAATTATCCTTTTAATGTCCTTCAGCGAGTTTTCTCAGGGATGAGACCTAGTGCAATCGAATCTTTATATTATAAACCTACCATGTTCTGAATTTAGTGAGAATCATTAAAGCCGTTTTCGAGATCCGGTGAAATACAAACATATAAACTTCTAAACATATAAACAGAAGTTGCTCGTTTAATAGTATAGGATATTGAGGTCCACGTTATAATAGCAGTATTTGATTAACATGGTGTTGTTATCATTGTCTATCATTCAACAAAACAGATAGTGCTGTCCCTTCTCAACTCCACAACGTTGCCAGATCGTCTTCCAACAATGTATAAACATAATTAATTGACAAAATATTTTATCTCAATTAGGGAAATTAATATTCGATCATGAAAATATGTGCTCTTGATGATAGAATATAGTTGATTATTTTAACAAGAATGAACAGTTGATATTGCATCAGGTAACGGTATCAGCTATCCTCTATAGAAGCAGTGGCAAGGCAGAGAATAGACAACGTTGTTCTCCCATCTTTCTCCACTGCCATTGTAACGTGGACCTCACTATAGTAGCTAGCACAACCTAGTAATTCAAAGAGATGGATTTGAAGATAGAATGAAATAAAATTGCAGATGAATTCATAATAGATTCAAGGAGATTTCAGTATAGAAAGAACTTCTGTTAAGTATCTTGTAGTGTTTTGAATTCCTTACAATTTTCAATCTCTCCTATGCAATTTTCATTTCTCATACAATTAAACTGCAACTTTCCCCTAACAATTTTTTTACATTGTTGAACTGAACTTTACTCACGGAAATAATTCCCTGTTGTTTTTATATTCATACGAGTTCAGGATGTTAATGTTACAAGAAAAGCTTAAAGTTAAAAAGTAGGAAAACCTAGGATGCAAACCTATAGTGAGGATTCACGCTATAAGTCTGTGACATTGTTGCCAACCTTATTTCTTCTACATCTTTATTTACTCCGTTTCCATAGTCACTTCTTCAATATTAATACCACGAGTTTACAACTTTAAAGTTGCAAAAAGTTGATAAGTATAATAAATGAACAAGCAAGTCTTATGGAATTAATCAGGATTTCTTTGAACTTTTGGATCCTTGAATCCGTCCCTTCAAAAACAATAAACAACAATCAGGATTGAAATTTAACAGACCTTTGTGGAAGTGAATATCTTTCAAATAAATGAAAGTCTATATTCACGTCAATATCAAGCTCAGGCCCTGTTGCACAAGGGCCTGTTGAATTTTAATCGTGATTAAATTCCATAAGAACCAATCAGAGAAGAGTTTTATGTGAAGAAGGCTTCTCTGATTGGTTGTCATGGAATTTAATCGGGATTAAAAGTTGATAGACTTGTGTGCAACAAGCAAGTCTCTATTCACGTCAATTTCAAGCTCAGGCCTTGTTGCACAAGGACCTGTTAAATTTTAATCCTGATTAAATTCCACAAGAACCAATCAGAGAAAAGTTTAATGAGAAGAAGGCTTCTCTGATTGGTTGTCATGGTATTCGTCGTCGTCGTCTTCCTACAAGGATTAGGCAATTTGCCTGTTCCGACTTCAAACTCACCATCACATCCATCTTTTACGGGGTCTGCCCACACTTCTCCTTCCAACCGGGTTATACAACATGACTGCCCTGGGAATCCTGTCGCACTCCATCCTTTCAACATGCTCCCTCCAGTTTTGCCGATTTTCTTCAATCTTCTGCCATATGGAGATTATGTTGAGCTCGCTTCTTATATCAACATTATGAAGCCTATCTTCCCTTGTGCACCCTTTTACTGCTCTTAAAAACCTCATTTCGGCAGCCTGTAACCTACTCCATTCTTTCTTCCTAGGTATCCAAGATTCAGAGCCATATAAGAGCGTTGGAATAGCCATAACCTTATAGAATTTAAGTTTTGTCTCTCTCCTGGCTCTGTTTCTCAAAGTCCTATTTATTGTTCCACAAATGGATTGGAATCTATTCAATTTTACACTCAAGTCTTGGTCCATTTCATAGGTTATATCACAACCCAAATACTTGAAGTGTGATACTTGTTCCAGGACTTTATTATCAAGGACTATTTTAGATCTCAATGGATATTTTCCCTGGAAAGCCATCACCTTCGTTTTGCTTAATGAGATCTTCATGTCATACTCAGCACTGAGGAGATTCAGATGGTATAATGCTCTCTGCAGATCATCCTCAGTTTCTTGCAATATTACCTGGTCATCAGCGAACCACAGTGAACTGAGAATCATTGTAGGAGATATCTGGATGCCTCCTTGTATCTTTTGCTTCCAACTTCTACACAGATCATCAGCATACACATTGAACAATGTTGGAGAGAGCGGACAACCTTGTCTTAAGCCAACATTGGTGCAAATTTCCTGTGTTAATGAACCTGAACAATTCAATATTATAGTCGTTCCATGATACAAGCTCTTGATAACCTCAACTAGGTGGATTGGGAAACCTCTTCTTATTAATTTTTCAAATAATAACTGTCGATCTACTTTGTCAAACGCTTTTTCGTAGTCTACAAATGCAAGGTGTGTCTCTGCATTAGATGCAGTATGAATATTAGTATGAGGAAAACAGTTTAATGATGTTGTCCCTTATAAAAGCTTACTGAGATCAGAGGTTATCTTTGTTTTGTCTTCAAAGGAATCGACCGTTTTTCCTGTTAAGAAATACTCCTCTTATTGAATAATCAACACTTTTTCTATCTTTTTAAGAGTACTAAAACATATTTCCTCCCTCCTCCCATTGAATCATGTTACTGTTACTGTTTTTATTTGAGGGAACTGAGAAATCCCCGACTTCTTTCCGTAGTAGTCAATTGGATAATCAACAAAACTGTTTTTATTTCTTCGAAAGTACCACAATCTTCCCCCACTCCTCGTATCCATTTCCCTTCCCCTGAAGTGCATCTTGCATTGCTCGAAATCTTTGAATGAAGCTTCAGTTTATTTGTGACGGTCTTTGGATAATATTCACACACCATGGGTGAGTTAACCAGTCACTTCAAGTTCAAGCTATTTCATTTCATTACTGTCTGTATCATTTTACATACATCTTACATTTCTGTTGACTTTATATATTTATGACTTTATCTCTTTCTGTATAGGGCTACTTCTAATATAATATAAAGAAAATAAAAATCTCAGTACCCTTCTAGAAATATTTTATCACAACATGAAATGGCATAAATGTCCAAAAAAACATGGTGTGATAAAATATTTCTAAAAGGGTACTGAGATTTTTATTTTTCTTTATATTTATTTATGACTTTTTCTGGATGACTTGATGTTATTCAATAGTAGAGCCGTTAATCATAGTCCACAATATACTGAGAAACTTCTTTGTATTGTGTTTTGGTGTATCATCTCCTTTTACTATTTGATACGTAATAGAATTAAATTTGAGTCTACAGGATTGAATTTCAGTGAATATAATAATTCAATTATTGAATTTCAATGGAATTTTATAAAATTACTTTTTGTCATACTTACTCAATGGTAACTGTAGGAAAACTTAATGTGAAACACGTGCGCAAAGTTCCTCTGCTGCACTCAAGAAACCATTCCGCCCTCGCCTACGGCTCGGGCGTAAACGTTTCTTTCGGTGCAGCAAACTGTCACTTTGCGCACTAGTTGCACAAATAACTATTTCGCGTTCCTAGAAGCCTAATAACTCAAGCTCTTTTTTCTGTTTCCTTTTTCGTCTCAAGATGATTATTAATGAGAGTGCATGAGTCATCATGCATTAGATGCAGTATGAATATTAGTATGAGGAAAACAGTTTAATGATGTTGTCCCTTATAAAAGCTTACTGAGATCAGAGGTTATCTTTGTTTTGTCTTCAAAGGAATTGACCGTTTTTCCTGTTAAATACTCCTCTTATTGAATAATCAACACTTTTTCTATCTTTTTAAGAGTACTAAAACATATTTCCTCCCTCCTCCCATTGAATCATGTTACTGTTACTGTTTTTATTTCTTTGAGGGAACTGAGAAAATTCCCCGACTTCTTTCCGTAGTAGTCAATTGGATAATCAACAAAACTGTTTTTATTTCTTCGAAAGTACCACAATCTTCCCCCACTCCTCGTATTCATTTCCCTTCCCCTGAAGTGCATCTTGCATTGCTCGAAATCTTTGAATGAAGCTTCAGTTTATTGTGACGGTCTTGGATAATATTCACACACCATGGGTGAGTTAACCAGTCACTTCAAGTTCAAGCTATTTCATTTCATTACTGTCTGTATCATTTTACATACATCTTACATTTCTGTTGACTTTATATATTTATGACTTTATCTCTTTCTGTATAGGGCTACTTCTAATATAATATAAAGAAAATAAAAATCTCAGTACCCTTCTAGAAATATTTTATCACAACATGAAATGGCATAAATGTCCAAAAAAACATGGTGTGATAAAATATTTCTAAAAGGGTACTGAGATTTTTATTTTTCTTTATATTTATTTATGACTTTTTCTGGATGACTTGATGTTATTCAATAGTAGAGCCGTTAATCATAGTCCACAATATACTGAGAAACTTCTTTGTATTGTGTTTTGGTGTATCATCTCTTTTACTATTTGATACGTAATAGAATTAAATTTGAGTCTACAGGATTGAATTTCAGTGAATATAATAATTCAATTATTGAATTTCAATGGAATTTTATAAAATTACTTTTTGTCATACTTACTCAATTGCAGCTGTTTTTCAATGCATTAAATCAAGCCGTAAACAGCTGTTTGCAGAACAAGAGAACATGTGATTTTCATTACAGCATACTATAATAGAGAAATAATAGCGTAAGTAGATATCCCATGGTATAGGTAATTTATGTCGCAACTTTTGCTGTTATCTCAAGCCGATTACTGTCGATTATTGTCAGTTTTTACTGTTTTGTTGTGGTGAGAGTGTATGAACGGCACAATTTGAGAGACTACCAGCGTCACACAGCTGCTTGGGAAAAAACTACGTGAACTATCGGCTTGGCCCTATACCATGGGATATCTACTTACGCTATTGTTTTTCTATGATACTATACTGTAAAGAGATCATATATTATGTTCTCTTTACAGTCGAGTATGTTAGGACTCTACTGAGTCCTAATAACATCTGAGTAATTAATATACTAACTCAAAAAATTAAAGAACTCATTTAAGGAGTTTCAAGTTATAAGAACTCATCTGAAATCTTATAATTTAGGCCTTTATTATTTTATTTGAGCTCGAAGGGTCTGTCTGTTATGAACTAGGCGCTACGGGCTAGGTAATGTTTATAGAATGCAGTAGCTCGAGCAGCAGCAGGTAATGGTTTCTGTTTCTCTGCAATATTATTTTTTCTCAGATAAGTATGACAAAAATGTTGTATGTAACTTGTACGGTAACGGACTTGTCGTTATTAATTATCGTTACCGGACTTGTTACGTAAAGTACTATTGAAATCTTATCACAAAGAATTAATAATAATAATTTCTCTGGATGTTGGACGACACATCCAGAGGAGTTTATTCATAAATTCAGGAACATTTATTATTTTTCATACATTTTCAATAATATAACAATATTCAAGGTTTTCAAAAAGATACCTCACTATATAATATATGTGTCGAGGTTATCATCAGATTAATATAAATTTATGCTAGAACAGATTATACAAAAATTCCAAAAAATCTAAAACTATATCTATTACTAAGATATAGTAAGTTTTATCAGAGATTGACAATGGTGTAATAACCGAAACCGATCTTTCTAAGTTAGTATCAAGAAATCTGTGGTTTTTTGACAATTTCTTAGTCTTTTTCATTCAATATGAGTAATTACCACAATATCAACTTCTCACTACACAAAAAGTCTATTACTAAGCATCACCTAGTACAAATTTCTAATACTCTTAGAATATTCTATTTCAAAAACGACCAGCTTTGGTGACAATGCACATTATGAAGTGCCAAAATTGAAGTCCTTATATCACTTCAAATTTCACATCCTCACGGACCTACTTCCATGAATAATGAACAGAAAAGCTATGAATCAAAGGTCCAAATTAGACCCTGAATTCAAATCTGATTATACTAATGAGGCAAGCAGACTAGAGAGTGTTTTATCAAAACAAATTATTGTAGGCGTGTGAAAAGATGAACGATCTCTGTAACACAAGAAAAATTATCAGCCTCTGATGTCTCTCAAGGGAGAACAGAAAGATAAATTGAAGGCTTCAAGTGAAGCGTTCCCTCCATTTTTCCTTCTTCTTTCTTCTGAATAACTTCTATCTTTTTCTCTCTTGCTTCTGAATATAGACCTCCATTGTATCACTCAATCATTTTCTCTTTCGTCTGCTTCGCTGTGTATCTGTAGTTCTCTTTATCCTTTGAACTGGTGTTTCTTTCTACTTTGCAAGTGTTCTGTATTATCTTCTGTGGCAGGTTTATTAGAATGATAAACGTACTGGAGATTCCATTATCCAAGAAATCTGCTAGTTGAGTGCATCAATCATTAGCATACAATATCATTTTGAAGATACAACAATCTTCCTGAATTTAGCTACACCTTTATCTGATTCATCAAACAAAAAATGTAGCCTATCCATTCAAATCTTGTTCTTTTTCGTCAACTCGTTTTCAATTGTGAAATTCAACGGTATCTGACCGCCCCGCCATTTTGTCCATTTTATAAGATCATGGAACGCAGAGCTAGGTTCTGTCTAATTATTAGATTATTGCTTTACACAGTAAACGAAAAATTAAAACGAACAATAAAATTTTTGTGTCATGGATAGTAAATTTTAAATCGAAATATCCTTAGATCATTAGTATGGTACCTGATGTTAAATGTTCATTTTCAATCATAATAATCAATCAAATTTTATTCGTCAAGAAAATATATTTTCAATGTTTAAATGATAATTTTTCATAATTGAGATTATATATTTTGTTAATTACATTTCTACGTTGTTCTAAAACAATCTAGCAACGTTGCAGAGCTGGAAAAGGATAGCCCTATCTGCTTTGTCGAATGATAGACAATGATAGCAACACCAATGTTAATCAAATACTTCCATTATAACGTGGACCTCTCTATAGGAAGATGATACAAAGATGATACGAAGATAATACAAGGATGATAGACAAGGATAGCAACACCAATGTTAATCAAATACTGCCATTATAACGTGGACCTCTCTATAGGAAGTCGATTCAAAGATTAAACAAAGATGATACTAAGATAATACAAGGATGTTAGACAAGGATAGCAACACCAATGTTAATCAAATACTGCCATTATAACGTGGACCTCTCTATAGGAAGATGATACAAAGATTATACAAAGATGATACGAAGATAAGACAAGGATAGCAACACCAATGCTAATCAAATGGTGCCATTATATCGTAGAACTCATTGCTCGTTTAGTTGGCTCTCAAAGCCGACTGACCTTCCTAAAAGCTCAACAATAGCTTTATTGATCTGATGCTTCACGCCAACCGATAAAGTTCTTTCAACTTTTTACTACTTGACTCTGCTTGCTCTATCAATTTGGGGGTATCAAGCGACCCACCGCTATAAATAATAATACCCATAAATATATTGGGGTCCTGCTTATTGTGTGGTAGGGTGAGCCTAAACCTAAAGCCTTATTGATTCTCGATTCAAAACATTGAATTATTATCATTTTTCCATTCATTCAGTTAGTCACGAAAGCTTTAGTCTTCAAATTAGTCTGTTGAGACTGTTGAGAGGAGTTTGTAGTGTTATCAGTGGTATTGATTAGTTTGTCACCTGCCAGAATTATCGCATAGGAATATTGTATATAGAAAGGTAGCGTATTTGATCAACATTGGTGTTGCTATCCTTGTCTATCATTCGACAAAACAGATAGCGCTATTCTTTTCTAGCTACGCAATGTTGCTAGATTGTTTCTCAACAATTTAGGAATATAATTTATTGACAAAATAGTAATGTTATCAGTTGTATGAATTTGAATGAATTCTACGAACCATGGGATATCTTCTTATGCTATATTTTCTCAATGGTATCGCCATAAATGATACATTATCACCTTACATGATACAGTATCGACACAATATGATACAGTATCATCTCAACTACTTCATACACAACACCATAATTTAATAAAAAACTTCCAAAATTTGAATGAGTTCTACAAACCATGGGATATCTTCTTATGCTATCTTTTCTCTATAGTATCACCATAAATGATACATTATCACCTTACATGATACAGTATCGACACAATATGATACAGTATCATCTCAACTACTTGATACACGACACCATAATTTGATACAAAACTTCCAAACTTTGAATGAGTTCTACAAATCATGGGATACCTTCTTATGCTATATTTCTTCTATAGTATCAACACGAAATGATACAATATCACCTCACATGATACAGTATCAACACAAAACGATACAGTATCATCTCAACTACTACATACGCAACACCATAATTTGATATAAAACTTCCAAACTTTGAATGAATTCTACAAAACATGGGATATCCTCATATGCTATATTTTCTCTATAGTATCGCCATAAATGATACAGTATCAACACACAGTGATACAGTATCCCATCACATGATACAGTATCAACACAATACGATACAGTATATAGTATCGCCATAAATGATACAGTATCACCTCACATGATACAGTATCAACACAATACGATACAGTATCATCTCAACTACTCGATACACAACAACATAATTTGATACAAAACTTCCAAAGTTTGAATGAATTCTACAAACCATGGGATATCTTCTTATGCTATCTTTTCTCTATAGTATCGCCATAAATGATACAGTATCAACACACAGTGATACAGTATCACCTCACATGATACAGTATCAACACAATATGATACAGTATCATCTCAACTACTTGATACACGACACAATAATTTGATACAGAACTTCTGAACTTTGAATGAATTCTACAAACCATGGGATATCTTCTTATGATATCTTTTCAGTACAGTATCGCCATAAATGATACAGTATCAACACACAGTGATACAGTATCACCCCACATGATACAGTATCAACACAATACGATACAGTATCATCTCAACTACTTGATACACAACAACATAATTTGATACAGTACTTCCAAACTTTGAATTAGTTCCACAAACCATGGGATATCTTCTTATGATATCTTTTCTGTACAGTATCGCCATAAATGATACAGTATCAACACACAGTGATACAGTATCACCTCACATGATACAGTATCAACACAATATGATACAGTATCATCTCAACTACTTGATATACAAAACACCAAAATTTGATACAGAATTTCAAAACTTTGAATGAATTCTACAAACCATGGTATATCTTCTCAAGCTATATTTCCTCTATGATATTATCCACATGTTTTTTCTTATTGAAATGTCATCAATATCATCATAGCTGTCGTTATCTGTGGTTTAGAAAGAGAGGACAAATCGTAGTACGTTTCTGGGTCAGATAACCTATGTTGATAGGTTAACTGTGATAGTGCCAACACATGTGAATTTTGGGTTTCATCCCACTGCATTTCCACTTCTACAGCATTTTCCACTTTTCACTCCAATCCAGGGTCCTTGTCCACAAACTTTTCGTTCACTTGAACCAATAGAGACTTCAATCAGATTCGAACAGATGTATAGTCGTGATACAGTATCAAAACAATATGACACAGTATCATTCAACTACATGAAACACAATTATATGAGTTGATCTGTCAGACCTTATACACATTTCTATTTCCTTAATGCATGACTATTATAGCATATTCACAATTATAATGAGATCATCAATCCTATCGAATTTGTAATTTCCTTGATGCATGATTCCAAGCGAAGGTCAAAATGATAAAAATTGCAATTAACTGGGACGCTGCTCACTTAACTTATGTCTCTCAAACACTCCAATTTGAACTTAAACACTTCTCTCTCTCCTATGCAATTTTCATTTCTCATACAATTAAACTGCAACTTTCCCCTAACAATTTTTTTACATTGTTGAACTGAACTTTACTCACGGAAATAATTCCCTGTTGTTTTTATATTCATACGAGTTCAGGATGTTAATGTTACAAGAAAAGCTTAAAGTTAAAAAGTAGGAAAACCTAGGATGCAAACCTATAGTGAGGATTCACGCTATAAAGTCTGTGACATTGTTGCCAACCTTATTTCTTCTACATCTTTATTTACTCCGTTTCCATAGTCACTTCTTCAATATTAATACCACGAGTTTACAACTTTAAAGTTGCAAAAAGTTGATAAGTATAATAAATGAACAAGCAAGTCTTGTGAAATTAATCAGGATTTCTTTGAACTTTTGGATCCTTGAATCCGTCCCTTCAAAAACAATAAACAACAATCAGGATTGAAATTTAACCGGCCTTTGTGAAAGAGAATATCTTTCAAATAAATGAAAGTCTCTATTCACGTCAATTTCAAGCTCAGGCCCTGTTGCACAAGGGCCTGTTGAATTTTAATCGTGATTAAATTCCACAAGAACCAATCAGAGAAGAGTTTTATGTGAAGAAGGCTTCTCTGATTGGTTGTCATGGAATTTAATCGGGATTAAAAGTTGATAGACTTGTGTGCAACAAGCAAGTC